>NW_012267311.1:198946-199629 GCF_000151885.1 Dipodomys ordii | reverse complement strand
GGGGGGGAGGGGAGGAGGCTGGGAAGGGATGTGAAGGGTAAATAAAGGAGGAGGCTGCAATGCTTTGTAAGAAATGTATGCATTATACTGCCCATGTAATTGTAACCCCTCTGTACAGTGTGTTCACAAAAAAATAAAATAAAATAAAGTTTTGATTCTCTTAGTGCTGTGTTGATATTTGTTAGGTAATAAAAGCACAGAAGTGACTTCACGTATTATACCTACTTGCTGTTTTTAAGCTACAGCTCTAAAAACACTCTTTTTTTCTTAAAAATGAAGGATTATGCTTTTATTGTTGGATTTCAGATTCTATATAAGCACATCAAGTCAAACTTGTTCAGTGTATAATTTAAACTGTTATCTTTCCTAATGTTACTTCAGGTACTACTAAGGAAAGAAGTGGCTGTGATGCCCTGGTCATTTGTTTTCTGGTGCTAAGTGTGTGGGTGTGATTCTGTGTGTATGTGTCCCATACATGCCAGTCCTAAGGCGTGGACTCAGTATCTGGGCACTGTCTCTGAGCCTTTGTCCCTGAGCTTTTGTGCTCAAGTTTAGTGTTATACCACTAGAGCCACAGTTCCACTTTGGCTTGTTGTTAGATAATTCCTGATAAGAGTTTCTACATTACAGGATGGAATAGGAGAAACCCTAGGTCTCCTTGGCTCAGGCCGAAATTTTTTGAA
>NW_012267311.1:176466-197931 GCF_000151885.1 Dipodomys ordii | reverse complement strand
CCCCACAGTATAACCCCTGCTTTCACTATATTTGATGTCAGTATAACTTGTGGAGGAGATGGGGAAAAACCAGTTGTTTAAGGATACAGGTGGATTTGTTGCAACAATGAGAAGTACAAGTTGTCATGTCCAAAACGAGCTTTACAATGTCGGTGCGGGGTGGGGGGTAGGAGGGGAAGAGAAGTATTGGGATTGGGGGGAGGGGAGAGGCTGGGAAGGGATGTGAAGGGTAAACAAAGGAGGAGGCTGCAATGCTTGGTAAGAAATGTACACATTATACTGCCCATGTAATTGTAACCCCTCTGTACAGTATGTTCACAAATAAAATAAAATTAAATAAAA
This sequence comes from Dipodomys ordii, assembly GCF_000151885.1. Taxonomy (NCBI): domain Eukaryota; kingdom Metazoa; phylum Chordata; class Mammalia; order Rodentia; family Heteromyidae; genus Dipodomys; species Dipodomys ordii. Next base: position 197,589 of record NW_012267311.1, on the reverse strand, counting down.
AAAAAGAGTTTCTGGGCTTTCTTGCCCTCTGACTTTGAACCACAATCCTCAGATCTCAGTCTCCTAAGTAACTAGCATTATAGACATGCCATGGGCTGCTGGGATATATTAAGGTACTTCTAATATTTTTACTTCTGACAAGTTCCTTACCATTTTGTAAGTTTCATTGCCTAGATAGCTCACTAGCTTTCTCTTTTGTTTTCAAAGAAATCAATCCTTTTTCCTATAAATAGGAATCTTGTCTGATTCTGTCTTTGTAAACAACAATATACTATAGAAGAGAGACTTGGGATGAAATGGAGAAATGAAAGTTTTATTATCTGCTTTCATTGCTCAGGACAATGAAAAACATCATCATCATTAATGGACAGACAGCTGGTTGTCTGACACTCAGCTATGAGACAGAAAATTAAATTATTCCCTGTGATAACCATGATTACCGAGATGATTGAAAGGAAGTTGTGGGTGGCAGGAGATCCTTGCTTTTGCTTGGATAAAATTCTAAGATGATTAAAAAAATAGTAATTCAAAAAATACAGCATGGAATTGCTCTCCCTAAGGACATCCAACAATGTAATGGAAAATGATGACAAGGTCAAATCCTTAAAATTAATTTTTTACATAGCATAGCCTTTACACAAGAGACACTGTGTAAAGTTAAGAAGCTATTATTTGTAGCAGCACTAGGCCTAGGTAGCTAATCATTCCACTGAAGGTTTGATCCTGCAGGTTGCCAAATTGCTGTGATAATTGAATTCATTGACCTTCCAAGAACCTTACATAACAGAAAGAATACACTTTCAGAAAGTGTGCACTCTATGAAGTAAAATACAGCTCCACTGGGAATTTCAAGTCTCACAATTACACAAAACCTCAGCCCTCACTAAATCTTCCCTACTAGCAAATGCAGCTTATTCCCTTTACCTGTCTTACAAGTTTTCTTCCTCTCTGAAATGGTTCACTGTGTTACTCGAATGATGCTCTTAGCTTCTCCCCCCTAAAGTAAAAACATTTAAATATATATGAACTTAATACAAGTATTTCTATGGAAGGTATACAAAAACAGACCTTGCATATAATTTTCAAGAAAGAAAAATGTAAGTTTAGGTCAGGCTGGTAAAAACAACCATATCAACCTGTGAATACTTCCTTCCCTAGTCCTGAGAAGATGCATGACTTTCAGTACTTCAACTAATTTCTAAGGTCATGTTTATAAAGTTAATAGAAAAAAATGTTGTGTTTGTGGGACAACTATCTTATCTTTGAGATGCCAAAATTTCCATACAGATACATTAAATATTTCAAAAGATGCAATTTTCAGTAATGAATTGGTGTTCTCCAAGAGATTTGAATATAGAACTTTTTCTAGTAATCTTTACAATCTAGAGGGGGGAAGGAGTCTGAATTTCTGGAAAGTACTTTCAAAACTGTTCAGTTGAGAGTAGTTATATTAATGGAAATTCTTGCTGATAGCATCAAGATAAGCCTAGCAGGCCTACAAAATCTTAAGCCACAGTCTCAGTTAGATTACGCAGTAATTGGCTAACACTTTACTCCAACTTGTTGCAGGTGAGCTAACTACTTTATTGGATCTTATCTCATCCTAAAAAGATCAGAAGTAAATATGTTTACATCACACTCATTTTCTAAAACCTCATCTTAATACCTGAAGCAATTTTTTTTTCAGTTCTTGGAACAATGTAGAAATTGGGAACCATAAAGAAAATTTATATGACATTTGTAACATTTACTGTATTTTTATCGGTTCAGCAATCATATTAGCAATACTTTTAAGTTACTTGCACACTTTTAAGTTACTTGTTAGATAAAGGCCAAAATCATTCAGATTTGTGCCCCCTTTATTTTTTATCAGTGTGCTTCTGATGTGATGAAAATAAGGCAATGATAACAATCTCCATATACAACAATCTTCCCCATAGCTCCAATAGATCATCCAAAATGTACAATTTCAATTGTATCTTATAATAGCAATCATTATCACCTTTGAGCAACCCCAACTTGGTTGGGGTAGAATTATCATAAAAAGGGCCAAGGGCCAGCAACCGCTGGCTCATGTGCATAATTCTAACTACTCAGGAGGCTGAGATATGTGGATCATGGTTCAAAGCCAGCCCTAGAAGGAAAGGCCATGGGAATCCTATCTCCAAATAGCCACCAGAAACCCGGAAGTGGTGCCAAGGTTCAACTGGTAGAGCACTTGCCTTGAACTGAAGAGCTCAAGGACTGCTCCTGGGCCTGGAGTTCAAGCCCTATGACCAACAAAAAAAGAGGAGACAAGGACAAGCAGATATCCCAAGCACCCATCTTCCCTCACTCTTCTCTGATACATCAAAAGTCAAAGGAAATTAGAGATATGAATGCTATGAGCAGAGACTTGAATTGTACATAGAAAAGTAATGTTACCTAGAATGTCTTGCTTACTCATCATCTTAGTTAAAACAGAAAACATAAGGTATGTACTGTTCAGTCTGAGGAATGCTTTTCTAGATAGTTCAAAGAAATGGGAAGCAGCAGAGCTGTTTTATTTAAGTTAGCAGGAGTTACAAGATTACCATTTGCCTTCTCTGTGTATGCTGTATTGTGGACTAGAGGAACTTTTCTCATTTTAGTCTCAAGGGAACTCATGCCTATAAAAAACTAGGACATTCTAGATGCTGTAAAAGAATGTATGTATATGATTGTGGGGAGAGAAAACCTTATACACACATACAGACATCTGTAAGTATATAACATAAGTATAGACATATCGATATGTATGTATAAGTATAGTTTGCTCATATGTTCTCATTCTATGGATGCATATACATGCACATGTAAGTAGATGTGATTATGTGTATAAAGATAAGTATTCATATGTGTGAATACACACAAACATGGATAGAGAATGAAAATTTTAAGTGCAAAGTGTTAACATTTGGAAGAGTTTGGCAACAATTCAGGAGAATTCTTTGTACTACATTTGGTACCATTTTTATAATTCTCAAATTATTTCAAAACACAAAGTGAAAGAAACAAAGAGAAAACCCAGTAGGACTGCAATCTTGTGAGAAGCTGGAGGATCCAGTGGTTCATTCCAAATCATTTGCTTCTAAAAGAAAGGAAATTTGCTGCACATTTTCACGAACAAAGAAGGCAACATTTGTTTCTGATTGCTAGAAATTGAGAACACCCACTGATAGAGCAATCTGAAAAGAACAAATAAAGAACAGATGAGACAACTAAGGGAAGCAATGAAGAAGACAGCCTGTAGTATCCAAACATCCAATCCATAGTCTCTGTACATGCTACCTTTTCACGTGATAAAAAATGGTCACCAGTGGCCAGTAAAATCTCAAATTGTTTAGTACCTGTTATGTAACCCAAGAACTTGCCATTATGTTCCATTGATTTTATACCTTTTATGCACTTATATTTGTATTAATTCAGTATACTCATGAATAAAAGAGATACAGTAAATTAATAATAAATACATACTTAGAAAAATCACTTAATAACTAATATAGCGTAGATAAAAGGAAAAAAAGTAGAAGTCTTAATTGAGGAGCCTCTTAATTTCAAGAAACATGCAAGATTTTTATGAGAAAGCAGAGTTTACTTGGATTGTGAAAACTGCTAGTCCATTTCTAGGATTTACCTGACACATTGATTTATTTATCTTTCCAGCAATATCAGTCTCTTGATTACTATTGATTTCGAGTAAGTCTTCAATCAACTGTTATAAATTTGCCAACTTTGTTTAGAATATTTTAATGAATTTAAAAAATTGTAACTTCTACATAAATTTTAGAAGTTTTTAATTCTTAGGCACAATAATTCTTAGTCCAAATGTAATTCTGTGCTTCAAATGGAGTTTTATTCAATCATTGCAAGAAGTTAAATGTAACTGTTACATGAATAAACATAGTATTCCTCTGTTTTTACCTCATGTGCTGTTTAGTTTCTCTTGGTAATATGTTATTTTCAGTGCATACTCTTCCATTAAATTTGCTAAATGCACACAAATGCACTTCATTTTTTAAACTGTCATGTACTATTTTAAAATACTGATTTTCAAACTTTGAATTGCATTATTAAAAATCACAACTAAGTCACCTATTCTGCATAATTATATATTTTTATTATTATCTTCATGGCTGCACAAGAGTTTACCATTTAACATTTCCATTTGTTTTTATAGTACATTTTGAACAGAATCACCCCTGTCATCATGTTCATCTCTACATCTACACTTTTTCCCATCAGTCACATCAACTACCTTTATTTTAACCTGTCTTGCAACTTTTCAGTGTCATGGATGTATTATAGGGTAGCTCACTCTTCAAGGAAATAGACGAGGCAATCCAAAAATTATATTTTTAGTTTTTGAGAAATTCCATACTGTTATCCATATGAGTATCACTAATTAACATTCCCAACAACAGTGTTTTAGAGGCCCCTTTTCCCCACATCCTTGCCAGCATTTGTTGGACAATTATAATTTTTAGGATCTGTATGAATTTCAAAAACAATCTGAACTATAGATTTTACAAACTTGTACTTACAAAGACAGAAATACACAAATTACTCAATTTTAGCAGGATCATGAAAAAGGTGTTATCACCATAAAAGCTGATAAAAAGAAAAGAGCTAAAAGGTACTTCAATTCTTTTTTCATTAAATTTTTATTGTTATTCTAAGAGTGATGTAAAGAGGGTTACCATTTCATAAGTCAGGTAACAAGTACATTTCCTTTTGGACAGTGTCACTTCTTTTGCTCTCTCTGGTTTTCCCTCCTGTCCCTGCTTACAAGTTATAGAATTCATTTTTAACACAGCGTCTCAGTGAATACCACTGCTCCATTTATTTTTTACCCTTTGGACCTCCATTTCTTTGCAGTGATTCTTAAAGGCAAGATATGGTCCACTGACATAGATTGGAATCCTGGGAAGTCCTACATATGGTACTTTGTATAGTCAATCACCTGATTGTCCCCCTCAGCATGCAATCATTGCTGCTGAAGAGTGCAGTACTTCCAAGATAGAGGTCTTTATAGTCTAGCCTAAGTCTAAGATATCTGCTTAAATCTAAGAATAATAATAGTTTCTTCCCTTTACATACCAAAAAGGATACAAAAAATTGATTAATTCTACTGAAATTTGGGCCCCAGATATGCCTTTCAAACCCTTCTCATATAAAAAGAAGATGTTTATTGATGCAAGTGGATGAAATACTTCCACTGCTCCCAACTGTGCACCAATATTTATCTGAAAAACCATGCACATCTGCACATATATGTGCAATGTTGCATCCCCTGTAGATGAGGAACTTTAACAGTCACTCCACAGTCGAAGGGATTTTTTCTGTTCTGAAACTTGTCCCATGCTCACCACTTTTCATGGAATTAGAAATATATAGTTGACTCATATTTGAGTCTTGCATAGAATTTTGTGATTCATATTCATCAAAGTTGTCTCATTAATTCCAGTGCTAATTCCTGACCTACAGAAACTCTACATCTATTTCATTAATAATGATGGATTAGGACCCTAAGTTTCAGAGTGATGTGTTATGAAGCTAAGATAATCAATAATGTTTCCCTGTCAACCTCTCTTGTTCAACTGAAAGCTCTCGTGTCTCTTCAAATCTGGCACAACAGAATGGAGGATCAGACCTGGTATGCTGCTGCTGCTGTTTCTGGTAATGGCTGTGGTGGTGGTGGTGGTGATCAATATGGCTGGAGATGTAACTCTGTCCTTTATTAAATTCGTCTTGAGTTTCAACCACTTTGCTAGTTGTTTCTTATGTATCATCTAGTCTTTGTAAGATATATTTGAGGTGTGCATTAGCTAAGTTTATTTCATGCTTTAAGACACTCAGTCTTAGAGATGTTACATCATTTGCTATCTAAACAGACATCTCCCTTTTCAAATAAAATTATAATTTTATATCAATAAATATATAATTAAGAACAAAGGTTAATATTGTGGCAAGTACTATAAAAACTGTAAGAAAGATGTGATGGAAAGAAATGAGGTCAGAAGGAAGTGTGAAATTTACTGAGAAAAGTCTGGTTATGAGAAATCCTTTGGAGAGTGATATTGAACCTAAGAGTAAAGAACTGACAAGACTCAGTCATGTGAGTGGCCAGGAAAAGAGATCATTAGTACAAATTCACTGAAGTAGCAAAGAACTTAGCTTACCTAGAAAGAAGAACCTAGCCATTGTGATTTAGCTTAGAGGACTTTGGAAAAGGGTGATACTAAATTCAGTAGAAAACCTCAGGTGGGAAAAGCTCAGAGAGGTGAGTCTATGTACAAAGAAGCTTGGATTTCAACCAAACCAATTGAGACATTTCTGTAATATCTACTTTCCTTTAGAAAATGGCTTTGCTGGCTTTGGTCTGCAGGTCAAACCCAGCCATCCTCCTCATTTATAATTAAGATTTGATTAGACCACCAACACATCCAGTACCTTATATGTATACTATAATATACAGGTCATAGGTCTCTCTCTATACAAATACAGAATAGAACAATGATAAAGACCATTTGATCTGTAAAGCTAAAGCATTTACTATCTGTTTGGTTTTAAAGTTAACTCCTGATTTCCTGGACTTTTGAAAAGTTTTAAATTATTTTTCTCATCGCATTCACCCTCTAACACTCTGGATAGTCCTTACTGCTCAGCTAAGAAAGCTTTGTCTGTTGAGAAATTTCCTCTAAGCAATATCAATAGAGATTCGCATGTTCTAAAAAGTCATTTTTACTTTTTTCACTTTTTTACTTTTTTCAATCAATCTAAGATATATTTCCTAAATCTCATGCAATATGTGATATTTGAAGTAAGGTCCCTTCAGTTAGGATAACATTTGCAAAGCTTGTTCATACTATTCATCAGGACCTCATTCTTCCCTGCGTATGACTCAGTAACATTCCATGAATATGGATATTCTACATGTTATTCAACCTTTCATAGATAGGTATTTGGGTAATTTCTTTTTCTTGTTTTCTTGGCTATCATAAAGAATGTGCTAATAAACATTTAAGTACTAATTTTTTTAATGTGGATCTCTTTTAATATCTCTTAGGCATGTACCTAGAAAGGGAATTGCTAAGGAATATGGCAATCCAGAATTTGGAGGAATGCCAAACTGTTGTCCAAATATGTTGCAACCATTTTCATCCCTGCCAACAATGTACAAAGGTGTAACTCCTTCAAAATCTTAAAGATGAAGCATTCATCTGGCTGACAATTGTGACTTAAGGACTCCCAAACATCTTGCTGCATTTTGATCTTTTGTTTTGTTCTTTAGCATATCCGGGCTTCTTCCCCACTTTCCCTCACATGGACTTCCCATAAGGAAATCCTTACAGGTTTAAACAACTTTGTACCTGAATTTTATGTTTGCTAGCCTAAGCTTGCTTTTACTTACCTGTTCTTTAGATTGGTGAGTTTGTTTCTCATCTTTGTGAAAAAGTTTCTGACATAAATATGTCAGGAACTGACCTCATGAAAGATGGGAATGAGAAAAAAGGGACATGAAAGGGGAGGGAGAGGGGAAGGAATGTGAGGGGAGAGAGAGAGAACGAGAGAGAGAGAGAGAGAGAGAGAGAGAGAGAGAGAGAGGGAGGAATAGATTTACCCTAAGGACCTTCTAAGTGACCTACTTCTTTCAGCTAAATCCTATCTCTTAAGTTTCTACATTTCAAAATAATGCCACAAGAAAAGGACCAAAGGTTGCAATTAATATTCAAATTGTGACAAACCTCTTAAATCTATAGTCTTGCTATCTAATGTTTATCTCTTTCACCTCAGACTTCCCCAGTAGAGTAGTATGAACTAATGTGGCACATTAGTTTTTATAGTTTTGATAGTTTCTTTTGGTTGTTGCCCTTTCATTACATATTAACAAGGTCAGTACTTATTTTGCGTAAATATGGATTTGAGGTATATGAAACCCTAGAGAGACTTTACTAGTGTCCTCTCAATTTCACATTTCTTTCAGAAGGAGATACAATTCCAGTTCAATTTCTTGCCCATCTGCCCCAGCTCCAACCCCTGTAGATAGGACCATGATCTGCAGCCTTCGTGAATGATGTATCTACAGGAAGGCTCAACCACTCCCTTTTCCATGTATCCAATGAAGACACACAAAATCTTGCAAAAATTTTCAACATTGTATGTGATATCCCCTCCCCAAATCCAATCCATACCTATTACATGGATCCTCCCACACCCCACAAAACCACAGATATCAAATTACATTATAAGAACATTTTCAGGATGGACATCAATGCTAGCCTCTCCTTACAAATACATCTTACCTCTTCAAATCATGCAGAACTACATTTACACACACACCACATGGAAACCCATTCACCCTTTTTTCAATTCAGAGAAGGGCAACACGAGGTTCATTGCATCCCTTTCAACTTTTCCACAGACTTCCAAAAGGGCTCTGACAAATTTGCACTCTTCATAGTGGTTTTGTTTAAATGGAATAAAAAAAAGTGGATTAACTTGACCATGATTGACAGAGTACTAGGATAGTATCTTTTTGCTTTAGCTTGTGGAGAGCATTTGAGAATTCTTTCTGGCCAATGATTGATAGGTCTCAAAAGTTTACCTTCAGGGCATACATAGAATATGAGAAAGCTTCCTGAACTATCACGTGGTATTTCTTGCCCCTCCCCCAAGTCAAAATTTGATCCTCTGATAGTGAAATTTAACATCGTATCTCTAGCTTTGGATGCAAGTGACAGACATGATCTTTAATGTTGATGTCTCTGGTAATTCAAACCCCTCTGTTTGAACATAGAACATGGCTAGAAAGCATTCAGATATTTGCCTACATGAACACACTCTTTTGATTATTATTTGTATAAGACCTTTATCATTCTCAGAGGATTTTACTTGAAATTTATTCCCTACATGGATGTCTTCAGCTTTTATTGATCATAATCTCTTGTACTAATAGCAGCAATCTTATTACAGACAGAGGGAAGTGTGAAAATGGAGTCAGAGGACCAGACTCTCCCCAATTAAAAAGCAGCTACTGCTCCATCAAATTCTATAAAACTAGAATTGGACTAATAAAAATGATAATGTAAAATAGCTTAAAAATAAAAAGCATATCTTTTCAATAGCATGTCAGAATCTTGGTTTGTATCAATGTGACCATCTCTGTGTGTGCCATGATTAATTACTTCACTTATACTTAGTGTGCATTTTAATATTGTTGGACTTTGAGCACATTACTAAATGATTTCTATTGGTCTCTCTGTACCTTGGTTTTTTTCTGTTCTTCTCTGCACCTTAAAAAGAAGAAAAAGTATTATATCATCTCTTTTTTAATCTTTTGAATTGTACTTATTTGTAAATGTTAAGCATCACATTAAAATTAAAACAGGTATTCTTTTTGAAATTCAGGAATGTGTTGGAATTGAACCATATGCTAACTCTTTTCATAAGCTATATATTTCATATACCTTGCTTCTGCATATTTTATTTTGTTCTAAATAATTTTCTCTAAAAATAAATTGCTGAAAGAGAAAAAGCCTCCTTAATATTTACACATATTTTAGTTTCCCATTCTGCCTTCCTAATATGATATGCTAAGGCTACATTATGGTAGAATTTTAGCATTTTATACAGTACTGGCCTTCTTGATAGAAATTCTTAGCTTTCATTTATACAGAATGCCTATTTGTTTTTAGTTGTTGAATGGATTTGTAATTTAAACTTAGGTTTAGCTGACCATAAAAATCTTGCATATTTATGGGGTTGCATACTGGTGGCTTATGCCTGTAAGCCTAGCTTCAAATGAAGTGAGTGATTCTTACCCATTTCTGATACTCTATTGTCCCTTTCCATGGCCTACATTACCTGCAGCATAGCCAGCATCACTAACACAAACGAGCAGTGATGTCTTGAGTTACACAAGTAGATAGATGAAGAGAATGGGGGGAGGGCAGGGAAAGGACAGTCAAGAAGTCAATGGGAATCCTACAAAATTAAGAATAGTGGGGAAGGGGTGGGTGGGAGGGAGGGGTGGGAATGTTGAAGGGAGTGAGATTGATGGAGGTGCATTGTATTTGTGAAGTGCTTTGTTAGGTGAAAACTCCATTTTATAACTACTTAAAAATAATACAATAAAAATAATAATTTAACAACCCTCATTTTTGCAAGATAGCAACAGCCTTTCTGAGCTAAGTTACTAAAGATACCTTTGAACATTTTTGTTTGATAATATCTTGATCATATGCTCTTAGTATTTCATAGAATATGTGCAGTATTGAAAGGAGATATTAAGACGTTGTTATTAAGCATCCAGACACATTGTGAATAATACTCTGGAAACTGTCACACACTTTCTCTGATGTTTAGTTATGAGAAACTAGGTTTCTCTAACGTAGTTGAAGCAAAATTTGTATCATTCCACACCTTGTGTACAGCAGTTGAGCAGCAAAGTAAACTGTAAAAGATCATGCCTTTATACAGAAAGAGAAGAAATAATTGGAAAAGACATGTAACTTGATACATGGGAGGACTAGAGATAGATGATTCCTAAAAGCACCTTTAACTCTCAATACATACATGCCCGAATATGGCTATTCTAAAAATCTTATCTGTTCTTTACCATGATTTCCTCAACTGCAAAGTTTCAGGCATTAGCTCTTTAGATCATCAGAAATAAAAAAAAATTTACACGTAGCCTTTAAACAAGAAATGCACAAAGAAGAGAAATTATAAAAAGTAGAAGAGAACAATACTAGCATGTCTGTAGCCATATTGTTTTATGCCTTTTATGACAATTAACACTTTTTACAAAGAACTTGTTATCCAAAGCAACATTTACTACTGAAACTCTTGAAGAGCATCTATCTACCTAAAGTTTATATTAATATATGAGCATATTATATATATTCATATATAATATTAATAAATTATAATAAATTTGTATATTATATAATATATGCTCATATATATATACTCATATATATATATATATATATATACTTATATAAAATTGATTTGTCTTTGCCTGATTGACACACTGGCTTTCATATTTCTATAAGTAGATTTTATGTCATTTTGATGACTACTTTCTTATTGTATGGTGTTTTCTTCAAGGTGTTCTAAAAAATAAGCAACGATATAACAAAGAGAGGAATGGCCAAGCTATTTCCTTCCAACATGATTGTCCTGAGCCTCCATAATTAAAGATTGGAAGACTAACTATATTCAAATCAAGATTTGATGGGCAGCATCTCCCTCAAAACATCCCTAAAGGGAACTGAGTATTGCAGTGTTAGTAATCTAAGTGCCAATTAAGCCCTCATTTCCTTTGGCTAACTTCCCTGGAAGAACTCCATGGCAACACTCCAGTGTTCTATGATATTTGGATTTGTGTTGGTTGAATTTTATTGATGTTTTGGGTGACATGTGGTCAATCAGATTTCCGTTGCCTCTGTTCCATCTGTAAGTTACCCATTTCCTTCCAAATATTTACCCTTTATTCAGTGTTTAAAAGGTAGAAAATTTCACAGTATAGACCATCAAATCAGGAGTAATAGGAGAGAAAGAAAGAGAGCACTACTGATAGCCAGACAGCCAGAGAGCATATTCTGCCACAAAAATGGGCTGGCAGAAGAGGCGATTTCCTTTTCACGTTCAATCTTGTCATGATTACAGATAACTTGAGGTTCTGGCCATAAATAGTGTCCTTCTCATGCTTCCCTTAAGAAAAAGGTCTCAGCTTAATACATACACAGTTAATACATATACAGTTATGAAGCATGTATGAGGGAAATTTCCCTGGCTGCACAGGCTTTAATTATACACACCATATTCTCTTATTAAAGGTGTGTTCTCCCTCTAGGTTTCATACAGAACTTGGAGACTGAGGCCCCACCTTTCAATGGGGGCAATTTACTTCTCAGAAATACTACAGGTTCACTTATACATAACTTGTGAGGTTCCACACAGTACTTTCCCAGAATTTCTACTTTCATGGTGAAGCACAGCAAAGAAGCATTGATCCATTACTAATGCCACTGAGTGTCAGAAGTCTAACCGGAAGTCCATGCAATGTATCCTTTAAACCTCCCAACAGAGTATGTGGTCGCCACTTCCCTTAATGTTGAAAATACAGAAATAGTTCTTACTACAATTTTCAGAACTTTTGTTACACCTATGATTTGTATCCTATTGTCTCTGACTTCAATCTCAGTGTTCCTTCTACTGATAGACAAAAATAGGCTGCCAATTAATGTCCAAAGATGGAACCAAAATGACTCCATCAAAGTTAATCAAACAATGATAGCCTCTTAGAAGTGGCCTCACTAGCCTTTCTACTCACATCAGGCTGTGCTGCAAAGTCTGTATTAACCAGGTTGGGTGTGTGTGGAAATTTCACAGCAGGAAACTACACGCAAATTGGTATCTTTTACAAACTAATGCCCTGCACAAATTATTCTGACTGGGCTTCACACAGTGGTAAGTATTTTCAAACTTGCAAAGCATTTTTTATCCATTCCTGATTACCTCTGTTCATCACCTGCAAAGTTCTGTACCTCTTTATCAAGCAATCCTGGATTATTTGTCACAGAGCCACTCACTCTTTCTATGTAACAGTTTAGTTATTGTTATGTTACTTAGACACGTGCTAGAATGATGTTAGGCTGGGAACATGTCTTCTGCATTACAGTTCACTAGATACTATGGAGCATGAGATATACTAATTTCAATATATTTTAAATTGACTGCTCAAGCCATGTCACTTACATACTAAAATAAAAGCTCAGCCATTCTCTTCAGAGTTTACCAACACATCTCCAGTGTTTCTCTATATTCCAGACTCTGTGCTTCCTCTTGCACCATGTTCATCTGCACCAGATTATTATTTCCATTCTGGAATTTCCCAGTCTAGAAATCCGATTTGACATCTCTCCTGGCTACTAGGGAAAGTCATACTCTGGGTACCTTGAAAGAGAAAGTCCTAGATTTGTTCTTTATCTAATACATATCTATTTTGTGTTCACTGTATTTTGGGTATATAATTTTTTTCTAGAATTCATTTAAAAGAAAACTTTTACTCAATCAATAGAATTTTTAATCTTTTTTTTGGTTTTTGCTAGCTACTTTGAGCCACGTGGTTTATTTGTGAGGGATACATCTGCTAATAAACCAGATGAATATCCTTATTATAGTGGAGCTAATATTAGTATGAGGAGTAGATTAATATTAAGATACACAACACAGACATTATATTAGATAGTGGTAAGTTATATGGAAAATAAAGCAGAGAAGAAATAAAGAGGCAGTGAAAGAGTAGATTATAAATTTAAATAGTATGGCTGTGGGAGACCTTATTAGAAAAGAAAACATTTGAATAAGTTTCTCACAGAAAAGGGATCATGAGTCAAGAGACTCTCTAAAAGGATTATTATTATTCCAGGCATGTAGAGAGAATGATGATAATTCAGTATATATCTTTACTTTGTATCTTAAGTTTAAATGAGGTTTTTTTTTCTGTTATGGGGCTTTAACTTCGGACCTGAGCACTTTCCCTGAGTGTTCTCTCTCTGCCCCCCCCTCTGTCTCTCTCTGTCTGTCTCTGTCTTTGTCTGTCTCTGGCTGTCTGTCTTTGTCTGTCTGTCTGTCTGTCTGTCTGTCTCTCTCTCTCTCTCTCTCTCTCTCTCTTTCTCTTTCTCTCTCTCTCTCTCCTCAAGGACAATGCTATACCACAGCTCCACTTCTGGATTTCTGGTGGTTAATTGGTGATAAGAATCTCACAGACTTTCCTGCTGGGGCTAGCTTCAAACTATGATCCTTAGGTCTCGGTCTCCTGAATAGCAAGCATTACAGGGTGAGCCACTGGTGCTCAGAAAGTTAATTTTTCAACATAGCATACATTATATATTTTATAATTTACAATTGTTAAAGACAAAATATCAACATTTAGTTTGAAAATTAATTGGCAGTGTTTTCTATGATAGAATCAAACAACTTTTTAATGTTTTTGTTTTGCTTTATTGTCAAGGTGATGTAGAGAGGGGTTACAGTTACATAAGCAAGGTAATTTGTACATTTCTTGTAAAGCTTGTGACCCCTTCCCTTGTTTTTCTCCTACTTTCCCTCTCTGCCGTCCCCGCTTCCCCCAGCCCCCAAAGTTGTACAGATAATTTCTAACATATTCTCTTGTGTATATTGCTATAAAAGTGAGTAAGAATGGTGGGCAGGATAGAGACAGTTGGAAAGAAGTAGACGTTAAGAATGAAAAGCAAAGCTGTCATTTCAAACTTATAATTAGGTGAACTGGTTGTGGTAGTGTAAGTACCTATGCGCAGCCCTCCAAGGACTGCCCTAGAAGGAAAGCTTAAGCCTGAGAGTTCCTTACTAACCTGCACAACACAGTGAGACTGTCTCAAAAAGAAAAAAAAAACTGTTGTTATTAGAGTTCTTGATTCTAGCCATTCTAACTGGGGGTGAGGTAGTATCTCAATATTGTTTTCATTTACATTTCTTTTATAGCTAGAGAGGTTGAGCATTTCTTCATCTTTACTGGCCATCTTTCTTTCCCCTTCAGAGAAGCTTCTCTGTAAGTCTTTAGCTCACTTATTTATTGGGCAGTTGTTTCTTTGAAGATTTGTTGTTGGGGGATTTAATTTGTTGAGTTACAGTTATAATTTAGGTATGAGACCTTTGTCCGTTGTATGGCTAGTGAAGATCTTCTCCCAGTCCGTGGGCTTTTTATTGATCATGCTAGTATGTCCTTTGCCATGCAGAAGCTCTGAAATTTCATGCAATCCCATTTGTCCAAACTTCCATTGATTTGTTGTGTTTCTGGGTCTCTATTAAGAAAATTTCAGCCTGTGGCAAGGAAACTTAGGGTTTCTCTTATTCCATCCTGTAATGTTTTCAGGGTGTCTACTTTGACTCTGAGGTCTTTGATCCATCTGGAGTTAACAACAGATGCTGGAGGGGATGTGGACAGAAGGGAACCTTACCGCATTGTTGGTGGGAGTGTAAACTTGTTCAACTACTTTGGAAAGTAGTATGGAGGTTCCTCAAAAGACTCCACATAGAGCTCCCCTATGACCCAGCAGTCCCACTTTTGGGCGTTTACCCAAATGTTCACAAACAAAACCACACTAAAGCTACCAGCACAACTATGTTTATTGCTGCATTATTTACCATAGCTAAGATCTGGAACCAACCCAGATGCCCCTCAGTAGATGAATGGATCTAGCAAATGTGCTATCTATACACAATGGAATTCTATGCCTCCATCAGAAAGAATGACATTGGAGGCTGCAATTCTTGGTAAGAAATGTACGCATTATCCTGCCCATGTAATTGTAACCCCGCTGTACAGTATGTTCACAAATAAAATAAAATAAATTAAAAAAAAGAAAGAATGACATTGTCCCATTTGTTAGGAAATGGAAAGACTTGGAAAAATTTATATTAAGTGAAGTAAGCCAGACCCAAAGAAACATAGGCCCCATGCTGTCCCTTATTTGCAATAAATAGCATATGTATGAGACAAAAAGAAATGATCAGATAAGTTGATGTTAGGCGAAATGAACCCCAAGATAAGGACTCAAATGAATTATTTCTTTCTTGCGATTGTTCTAACATATTTATAAGATTTTTTGTTGCTTTGTTTGTCCCTCCCCACGGTATAAGCCCTGTTCTCACTGTATTTGATGTAGGCATAATTTGTGGAGGGGAAGGTGGACCCATTGCAATAATGAGATGTACAATGTACAAGTCGTTATGTCAAAAAAACAACTTTACAACTTTGGTGAGGGTTCAGCAGGCAGGAAGGGATGGTAAAGGGAAACAAAGGAGGAGGCAACAATGGTTGATAATAAATGTACTCATTATCTTGCTCATGTAATTGTACGGTATTTTCACAATTAAAAAAAAGAAAAAATCAATTAAAATGTATAGGCTTGTGCCACAGACTGAAGATACAATTCTTTACATGAATCTAGTCCTATAAGATTGTGTATTTATTTATTTATTTTATTTGAACTCTGGGCCTGGGCACTGTCCTTCAGCACTTCAGCTCAAGGCTAGCGCTCTACCACTTGAGCCATAGTGCCACTTCTACCTTTTTCTGCTTATGTGGTGCTGAGGAGTCAAACCCAGGGCCTCATGCATGCAAGGCAATCACTGTACCACTGAGCCACCTTCCCAGCTCCTAGTCCCATAAGATTTTAAGGAAAAAATACACACACACACACACACACACACACACACACACACCGCTTATTAACATTGTAGTCATGTTAATACTTTGGTGCAACACATTTTTGTGTGTTTGTGTTGATGCTGGTATAAACTGTCTATTATGCTGCCAATTGCATAAAAGTGGAATAGTACTTTAACGTTAGATAATTATAATGAATATCTCTGGTTCAGATACATTTCTTTAAAATGTGGTTTGAGTAAGTATTTCCCAAAGGCCCATAGGTTAAAAATCCATTTGTCTTTGTTAGAAGGTGAGGCCGTGTTTAGTGAGAAGCCTTAGGTCATAGAAGGAATATACTCAAAGTACCTCCACCTCTTGTGGGTTTCTATGTTTTTTCTCTCATGTTTCCCAGTTTCTAGGAGGTAAACAGCTTCTTTGCAATAAGATCCTGCCATGACAAACTATCTCACCATAGGCTCAAAACATATGGAGCCAAACAACCCCTAACTGAAACCTACACAATTACGAGCTCTTAGAAGTCTATCTTGGGCATCTATTTCAGTTCTTCATCCTCAGCTTCTTTAAATCTATCTCACTCATACACTATCCAGAATATAGCAGAATACGAGATTATTCAGGTTTTCACTATGCAGAGTTCTAATCCTGGAGAGCATGGGTTATGTAAAGTCCCAAACCACAGGCCACTGGGGAAGTATGGCAAGGGCCACACTTCACTCTCCTGGAGTGGTAGGACTGGACTTTCAATTCCCCATCCACAGAATCTATCTCACTAAAGACCATGTCTAGCTTCACATTAAATTTACACTCACTGGGTTAAATTTTGACCATAATAAAAGAAGAAAAATAGAGAAACTGAGAAAAATAACAGGAAAACTGAAGCTTAGTGATTCTGAACCTCAAAGTGAGAGTAGTAAAAGTGGGAAAGAGTGTGATCCAAAGAATTCTGCTTATAATTTCAGAGGATACGTTCATGGATTAAAAGCAAACTCTCTACATACTTCCATCTAATTGGATAGTATGTAAAAGGTTGCCAATTCTGAAGGGAAAAAAAAACATTTCTCCTTACTTCAAACCATCCAAAGAATAATGGTTCATATTGGTTCCCTCTCAGCCAGTCCTCTACCAAAGCCCTGAAAACTACATCATGCTGCATAAGACTGGCAAAATTGCACAATAGAATCTTTATTCTTTAGACCCTGAGCAAACTCAGTCTCCCCACAGTGGTCTTTTATATCTGTAGTACTGTATTTAGCCAGAAGTCTCTGTACTGTTCAAATGATTCAAAAAGTATCAAAAATTTGAAGTGTATGGAAATTTACTTGATCCTTAAACTTCTTTGCTAAAAACCTAATATTACCTAGACCATAATCTCCATTCATCCTTCACAGGTATTTTCTGACTCTTTTATTCCTTTTGCTTTTGACTCAAGGAAAATATATATGTATATATGCATGTATCCATGTTTACATATATATATATATATATATATGTATGTGTGTGTGTGTAATCTTGACATGCTATATCTTTGTTATTGAATATTCTCTTTCTGTCCATCTTTTCAAGTAACAAGGCTTTGCCAAAGCCCCTGTCCACAAGCCCTCATTAGAAAAGCACAGGGATCTGGGTGCCGGTGACTCACCCCTGTAACCCTAGCTGCTCAGAAAGCTGAAATCTGCGGATCATGGTTCAAAGCCAGCTGGGGCCGTAAAGTGGTTGAGACTCTTATCTCCAATTAACTAGAAAACTAGAAGTGGCACTGTGGCTCAAGATGTAGAGCACTAGCCTTGAGCTGAAGAGCTGAGGGACAGCGCCCAGGCCCAGAGTTCAAGCCCCATGACTGAAAAAATAAAAAAAAAATAATAAAGCAAAGAAAAGCAAAGCATGGGGACTTCTAACTACACTACAACATAAAATTCCCAGTATTTTCTTACCTGTATTACTCTCTACATCACTAGTGAGGCAAAAAGGAACTAACATTCCCTCTCCCTGACAGCATCGGTGCTGTTTGGATGTTCTCAGCTTGATTAAATCTTCAGAATCTAAGCAGTTAGCCTGAAGGTCCCAAGCCCTGCCTTGCCTCAATTATAGTCATTAGCATTAATTGATTTATGATTTACCTGTCATGAGTCACTATTCCTCCCACACACATAACTGTTCATTACTTATTTTAGGAGAAGAAATTCTAAATATTCTGGCAGGGGCCACTTATAAATTCTTTAAGTTAAAAAGTGAGGCCTTTATTCCCTTGAACACCTTTCCTTTGATCATTGGCATGTTCTACTATGTGCCAGGGCTTAGATGTGGACACATGTTGGGTGGGTTTCCAGTGACCACTCATTCATGTTTATTTTTGTTCCAAGCTATTGGCCTCATGAAACAGGTGTAGAAATTTATACCTTCTGTCCCCTTTAATAAAACATGTACATTACCCAGGTAATTTCTATGACTGTCTCAATTCTGAGACCTGATTTATTTCCATTCTTCACTCTTGTGGTCAAGGATTGTGGGTACTTATAAGCAATATTTTCCCTTCATCTTCATTCTCCGTCCTACTAAATATATATTTCCTACAGCTGAAGTGGACTAAAAAATTGATGGGGAGGTATGACTGAGTGTAGAAGTTTGGACAGTAAAAATTATTGAGGGATCAGATCCAGGAAGAAAGGAAGAGAAGTACTTTTTCATCAGTTAGGGCTCTAGAGAATCATGTGGTGATAAAATGTTATTCACTCTGACCCCTTCCCAGGTGTTTCACTCTACTTGCTTTAAGTACAGGTAGGTCATAAGTAAAACCACTGTTGACTGACTTTCCTGAATTTCCTTCCAGCAGATGGATAGGTTTGATCAAGCAAAATTTAGAGTGGAGTTTACAGAACAAGTATAGCAAGAAAAGATAAACAATAACAACTATAAGAAGAGAACACAAGTTTAGAATTTAGAAAGAAAAATGATCGTTGCTCACACTAGATAGGCAAGGGCATGGAAAGTAGTTTGTGAAAGTTCTAAACATCACTGGTCCTCTCTGGTAGTAACCCTGAGGGTGGGGTGGAGGTGGGATAGGGAAGATGAGAAGAAACTCAACTCTGCCTATTTTGTCTCTTCCCAATATACCTCACATTGTACGAGGGTTCTATCAGTGTTATGGGTCCTAGGAATGCTCAGGATCATTCAGGTGTTTCTGTTTTTGTTTCATCTTTAACTGTGAAATTGGGTATGTGATGGATGGGGGGATATTGATTGAAACACAGAAGGAACCCATAAGGAGTTTTAACAATGAAATATACTCCCCATATAATTGATAGAATCCAATAAAATTTAAAAAAATCACAGCTGCCATTCCTGAATAGTTGATAAAATTAGGAGATGTTTGCATATTCAATGGCAATTTGTTATGGTTAAACTTTTGTTAAAGATTTGCATTACTTCAGGACAATGTAGTTATTGCTTAGTCTATAGCCACTGGTGAAGAGTTTCTCTATATTCTCATATGTGAATTTGTGTATGGAGTTATACTAAGACATATGGAAAGGTTTCTTAATGTTTACTTTCAAGGCAAATCTGAATTTATAGCAAGTGTTTAGAGATTATTTCATTATTATGTGATATTATTCAATAATGAAATAGAATAGCATTAGTCACTACGAACACATGTCACATCAATAAGTATTAATAGACAATGATCTCTGAAATATTTTACAAAATAATACAGTGCAAAATGTGGATGATATTAGTAGAAAAGACATACGTACACATTAGAAAGATTACAGAGATGGATTAGAGTTAGCTAGAGAGTAGATACATAGAATAGGAGGCCATGTTACTCTATCTTAAATAAGGTACACTTTATCCTGTGGGTATAGAGTTGGGAAAGAAAAATTAGGTTGCAATGGATATTATTGCTGTCATTGTGGTTTTCAAACATTTTCAAATAATGAAACTTTCATTCAAACTATAAAAATATTCAACTTAAAACTAGAATGGTATACTTATATTATGCTTGCCAAAGTATGCACTATTTTTAACCAACACTGTTTGGTACTAAAGTCTATTAAATTAATGCTTTTTATATAGTAAGTAATTAAATTGAGATAGGTAAACTTAATATGGAAGTATAATGCCAGTTGTTGATTTTTTCTGTTCATATACACAAAATAGTTTACAAAAAATGCACAATGGTGAAAACGGCACTGAGTATATGTAACACATTCTTCCATTTTTTCATGAGTATTATGATTATTTAAGTTATCAGTGATTTTAGGGTATTGTTGACAGCATCTTCTGAACTTTTAATATTATTTTGAAGTTAGACACAAAATTAAATAATCTTGTGTTCATTAACCACCCAGAGGAAATAGACTTTTATAATGCTGATCTAAATTCTTACTACATTTCAATTAATTTTTTTGTATTTTGCCTCTTCTACAGTTAGATTATAAAAATAGGAAAAAATGCTACTTACCTATACAAACATCTTCAGTGAATGAAATAAAATAATAACTTTCTTCTTTGTAAACTGACCAATTCTTTACATTTTTCTTCCTTAGAATCTAGCTTGTTACCTCAGAGTCAAAGCAGACACTATGAAAACATTACAGGATGGAATAGGAGAAACATTAGGTCTTCTTGGCGCAGGCCGAAACTTTCTTAATAGAGACCCGGAAACAGAACAAATCAGAGAAAGGTTGGACAAATGGGATTGCATGAAGTTTCAGAGCTTCTGCATGGCGAAGGACATAGCTAGCAAGATCAATAGAAAGCCCACGGATTGGGAGAAGATCTTCACTAGCCATAAAACGGACAAGGGTCAAAAAATTAAATCCCCCAACAACAAATCCTCAAAGAAACAACTGCCCAATAAATAAGTGGGCTAAAGACTTAAAGAGAAACTTCTCTGAAGA
>NW_012267311.1:106568-175886 GCF_000151885.1 Dipodomys ordii | reverse complement strand
TTTTTTTTCTTTCATGCATTTGTTTCTAACGCATTTATAAGATTATTTTTTGTTGCTTTGTATGTCCCTCCCCCACAGTATAACCCCTGTTTTCACTATATTTGATGTCAGTATAATTTGTGAAGGAGAAGGAGAAAAACAAGTCGTTTAAGGATACAGGTGGACCTGTTGCAACAATGAGAAGTACAAGTTGCCATGTCGAAAACGAACTTTACAACTTTGGGGGGGCAGGTTTGAATGGGGGGTCAGGAGGAGGCTGGGAAGGGATGGGAAGGGTAAACAAAGGAGGAGGCTGCAATGCTTGATAAGAAATGTACTCATTATCTTGCCCCTGTAATTGTAACCCCTCTGTACAATATGTTCACAATAAAAATTTAAATTTAAATTAAAAAATAACAAATAAAAAAAGAATCTAGCTTGTTGTCCATAAAATATTTTGGTGGAGCTTTGTAGCATCCTTTCTGATTTATTAATCCTCCATAAAAAATCAATTATCCGTATTGCAGAGCAATATTTACTGATGCACTCATACATGATTCAGATTTAATTCTGTTGATACTGCAAAAGACAAGATGATATCATAGAATCCAGACAGAGTGATAAGCATTAATCGATAGACTTTTTTTGTGAGAGTACTGTATAGTGGGGTTACAATTACATGGGCAAGATAGCGAGAACATTTCTTATCAAGTATTGTTTCCCCTTCCTATCCCTTCCCATCTCTCAAGCACGCCCCCCCAAAGTTGCAAATTTTGTTTTACAACATAACGACTTGTACATCTCATTGTTGCGATAGGTCCACCGGTATCACTATTTAAATGATTTTTTTCCCCTTCCCCTCCACAAATTATACCAACATCAAATACAGTGAAAGCACGGGTTATACCATGGGGGATGGACATACACAGCAACAAAGAAATCATCTTATAAATATGTTAGAAATTATCACATGAAAGAAAAAACATTTGAGTCCTTATCTTGGGGTTCATTTCCTCTAACATCAACGTATCTGACAAGTTTCTGCTTGTCTCAGACATATGCTAGTTATTGCAAATAACTATAATAAATAAATAATGTCTGTTGTATGGCTAGTGAAGATCTTCTCTCAATCCGTGGGCTTTCTATTGATTGATCTTTCTAGCTATGTCCTTTGCCATGGAGAAGCTCTACAATTTCATGCAATCCCAACTATCCAACCTTTCTTTGATTTGTTGTATTTCTGCATCTCTATTAAGAAAATTTCTGCCTGTGCCAAGGAGACCTATGGTTTCTCCTATTCCATCCTGTAATGTTTTCAGAGTGTCTGCTTTGACTCCGAGGTCTTTGATCCATTTGAGGTTGATTCTGGTGCAGAGTGATATATAAGGATCTACCTTTAGTTTTCTACAAGTAGTTAACCAATTTTACCAGCACCATTTACTGAAGAGGCTGTCTTTCTTCCATTCTATTTTTTTAGCTCCCTTATTGAAGATTAGATGGCTATAGGTCTGTAGGTTCATTTCTGGGTTTTCATTTCTATTCCATTTGTCCTGAGGTATCTTCTTGTGCTATTACCAAGCTGTTTTGGCTACTATGGCTTTGTAGTAGAGTTTGAAATTTGGTATAGTTATTCTTCCAGCACTGTTCTTTCTGTTAAGGATTGTTTTTGTTATTTGGGGTCTTCTATTGTTCCATTTGAATTTTTGGATTGCCTCTTCTATTTCCTTGAAGAATGAGGTTGGAATATTTAGAGTATTTCACATTGAATTTGTAGATAGCCTTGGGAAGTATTGCCATTTTCACGATGTTGATCCTCCCAATCTAGGAGCATGGGAGGTTTTTCCACTTTCTAAGTACTGTTTTGATTTCCTTTTTCAGGTTTTTAACATTTTCATCATAGAGGACCTTCACTTCTTTGGTTATGTTAATTCCTAGGTGTTTTTTTTTTTTTGTGGGGCTATTACGAATGGAGTTGCTTTCCTAATTTCAGCCACACTTTTTATCATTGTTGACATACACAAAAGCCATTGATTTTTGAGGGTTAATTTATACCCTGCTACTTTGCCAAAGGTTTGAATCAGCTTGATTAATTTGGGAGTGGAGTCCGTGGGATTCTTTAAATAGGAGATCCTGTCATCTGCAAAGAGGTAGAGTTTACTTCATCCTTCCCTATTTGGATCCCTTTTTTGTTTGCATCTTGTCTTATTGCTGTAACTAGGCATTCTAATACTAGATTGAAGAGAAGTGGAGAGAGAGGACATCCTTGTCACATTCTTGAGTTAAGAGGAAATGGCTTTAGTTTTTCACCATAAACTATAATACTGGCTGTAGGTTTGTCATAAACAAACCTATTGTATTAAGGAATGTTCCCTGGATTCCCAATTTTTCTGTTATAAAAGGGTGTTGAATCTTGTCAAATGCTTTTTCTCCATCTATTGAGATAATCATGTGGTTCTTATCCTTGCTCTTGTTGATGTGATGAATTATATTAATTGATTTGTATATATTGAACCAGCTCTTCATCACTGAAATGAATCCTGTTTGATCGTGGTGTATGATTTTTTGGATGAATTGTTGAAGTCGATTGGCCAAAATTTTGTTGAGAAGAAGTTTTGAATCCATGTTCATCAAAGAAATGAGTCTATAGTTCTCATTCTTTGATGAGTCTTTGCCTGGTTTTGGGATGAGGGTTATGATGGCTTTATTGAATGAGTTCAGTAGTAAACTTTCTCTTTCAATTTCATTGAAGAATTGGAGGAGTGTTAGTGTGAGCTCTGCTTTGAAGGCCTTAAAGAATTCTGCTGTAAAACCATCTGGTCCTGGGCTTTTCTTAGATGGGAGGTTTCTTATTGTTGTTTCTGTTTCAATGCTTGATATGGGCCTGTTAAGATGGTTTAACTCATCTTGGTTTAGTTTCAGCATGTCAATATTTGCTAAGAAAAGGTCCATTTCTGCCAAGTTCTCAAACTTATTAGCATAAAGTTTTAAGAAGTATTGCCTTATAATGTTCTGAATCTTGGTTGTTTCTGTGGTGATGTTTCCATTCTCATCTCTGAGTTTATTTATTTGGGTTTGTTCTGTTCTTTTTCTGATAAGATTTGCTAAGGGTCTGTCAATTCTGTTAATTTTTTCAAGAACCAACTCTGTTTTTTAGATTCTTTCTATGGTTTTTTTGGATTCTAATTCATTTAATTCTGATTTAATTTTAATTATGTTTTCCATTTTATGGATTGGGGTTTATCTTGCTGCTCTTATTCAAAGAGGCTCAGATGTCTCATTAAATTGTTGGTTTCAGATTTCTCCAATTTGTTGATGTAGGAACTCAGAGCTATAAACTTGCCTTTGCTGTGTCCCAGAGGAGTTGGTAATTTGTGTGTTTATTTTTGTTGAATAGCATGAACATTTGAATATTGTTTCTTATCTCTTCCATGACCCACTGGTGATTCAACAGTGTGTTGTTCAGTCTCCATGTATTACAGGACTTTCTTAGGTGGCTTTTGGTGTTGAGTTCTAATTTTATTCCCTTGTGGTCTGAGAGAATGCAAGGTATAACTTCAATGTTTCTAAATTTGAACAAGTTTGCTTTGTGACCTAAAAAGTGGTCTATTTTGGAAAATGTTCCATGTGCTGCTGAGAAAAACGTGTATTCTGATGCTGCTGATAGAGGTCGGTTAAATCTAGATGATCTATGCAGTAGTTTAGATCTGTGGATTCTCTGTTGAGTTTTTGCCGAGTTGATTTATCTAGTGGGAATAGTGGTGTGTTAAAGTCCCCAACAATGTCAATGGAGCTATGTGAGATTTGAGGGAAAGTAGTATTTCTTGGATAAATTTGGGTGTTCCTAGTAATCGATACACTTTTATCCAATAAAAACTATTAAAATCAACTGCATTTCAAATTATATATTTGTATATATATATATATATATATATATATATATACATATTTCACATACAGAACAAAAGAAGCACTGGCAATGAGGATTGCACAATCTGAGTTATTCAGTAGAGCAGTGTGCACAATGTCATAAATATTAAACAAATAAAAAAACCAGTCTGTCACATGCAAGGGATTCAGGATATTCTTAGAAAATGTTACTTTGAATTTTGAAGGATGAAGAAAAGAAGAGCAAGGTCAATGACAGGCATCAAAACAGAGCTACATAAAAAATAAGAAGACAATTTTGAGTAACCAGAAACAAGACTGGTATATGAGAAATTGGATCATTGCTGAGCAGAAAGCTGAAACATGGCAAGAGACCACCCACTTGATAAAGAAGGCAAAAAATGAATTGATTTCTGAGTAAACTAAATAGGAATGAAGTTGTAAAGCTGCTTATGAAAGAAAGTAAAAGTTAACTCAGTGTAAGTAGTAGACTCATTTGATTTGATTAGTGGTATACATAAATTTGGGGGATAACATGATTAATTGGGTTGGAGCTATATTAAAATCAGATGCCAAATTGGGCAATCATTTCTAACTATTAAATAGGTAGATATATGTCTCATTTACCACAGCAATTTGTATTTTATTTGAATTATTTAAATCTTGTACCAATTAATTTCCTTAAACCTAGTTTCTATCAGGTTGAAACCTTATAGCGAAATTTGCTTTAGATGCCTTTTATATCCAGACAAGAACTAATGAGAAAAGAGATTTATCAACAGGTTTCCATAGCTCCTAACTCATGTACATTTTAGAAACAGTCTTCAATATATGTTGCCAAAACTTACAGGGCTTATGTTTCTTTGAAATTGAGATTTTAAATTTTTGAAGCTAGATGGTAGCAAGGACCAGGGTTCTAGTCTATGTGATTGAAAGATCACACAATAAATTTTCTACAGTGTTTTGTATGGATATCTTCTGGTGTTTTGGGCATTTTTAATTTAAATATATTTTGAGATATAACCCAATTGGAAGTTGAGAAACATTTGGACCAAGTTCCTCACTACAATCTCATATCACAATAAATGCATGCATAGTTTTCATATTGTTCATAAGAGAACTGAATCCACAAAGGCTTAGTGATTTATGTATGGTTTTGAAAATGAAATATTTTAGAGCTAGAGTGGAGATTTGTGTCTAATTCAATGATTTGGCTACCCTGATACATCCTGTCTTTGATCCTAATTGTACATGAAGTAAGAAGGAAAAGTAGAATGAAATTGAGGCGTTAAAGCCCACTGTGGGGGATTTAATTTTTTGAGTTCCAAGTATATTTTAGATATGAGACCCTTGTCTGTTTTATGGCTAGTGAAGATCTTCTCCCAATCCAGACCTTATTGACTTATTGTGAATGTATGTGAATATAGATATGTATACATGTAATTGCAATGCTTTAACATGATAATATGCTTTAAGCTAAATTATTATCTGTTAATATCAATTGTCCAGTACTTTTTGAATCAATTTTTCAATTTCAGAAAATTATACTATTACTAAAAACAAATTATAGTAGCAATAGAATAGAATATCGCTCTCATAGAACAAATACAATTCTGCTACAACCAATTGTCAGAAAGTGATTGTGAAATGGCAAAGATGCAATGATTATGATCATTTGAAAACTATTTCTTAATAATCTGACAATACATGATAGTAACTTGACCAGCTACATATTTGCTGATGTGCTTCATAAGCAGACTACTCATGTATTAGTAGGATGATTAAAAGTACTTTTTGAAATTTAGAACATTTTTATAGTAGTTGACAGCTAATAGTGATCTGACTTGTACTGCTTTTTTGCTTGTTTGTTTTTGATCAGTCCAGGGGCTTGAACTCTGGGCTTGGGCTCTGTCCCTGTGCTCTTCAGCTCAAGGTGAGTGCTCTATTGTTTTTGAGCCACAGCACCACTTCCAGTTTTCTAGTGGTTTTTATAGTAGATAAGAGTCTCACAGATTCTCCTGCTCCGGCTGGCTTTGAACCGCGATCCTCAGATCATAGCCTCCTGAGTAGCTAGGATTACAGGCATGAGCCACCAGCGCCCGGCTTGTTTTTGTTTTGTTTTGTTTTTTGTTTACAGTGAAAATACCGTACAGAGGGGTTACAATTACATGGGCAAGGTAATGAGTACAAGGTAATGAGTACATTGTTGCCTCCTCTTTTGTTTCCCCTTACCATCCTCCCCCCCCCATCCGTTCCTCCCCTCCCCCTCATCCATTCCTCCCATTCCTCCCCCCCCTCCCGCCCCGCCCCGCGGCAAAATTGTAAAGTTCGTTTTTCGACTTATATAACATCTTGTACATCTAATTGTTGCAATGGGTCCACCTGTATCCTTATTTAAACAATTTGTTTTTTCCCTTCCCCTCCCCAAATTATACCAACATCAAATACAGTGAAAACATGGGTTATACCATGGGGGTGGGACATACAAAGCAACAAAGAAATATCTTATAAATATGTTAGAAACAATAGCAAGAAAGAAAACCACTTGAGTCCTTATCTTGGGGTTCATTTTGCTTAACATCAACTTATCTTGTGTTCTTATGGATAACCATAAATTTATGTGTTTGTGTGTGTGTGTGTGTGTGTGTGTGTGTGTGTGTGTGTGTGTTTAGAGAAATAGTCCTTTTAACTTTCCCCAGTCTGGCCTCAAATTCACAATCCTGTATTTGCTTTCCAAGTTGCTGGGATAAACAGATAGGTATCTCTATGCTTGAATTGCAAATTTAAACTTTATATGAAGGATAGATAAGCACGTATGTAATATACTTATTAAGAAACAGTAGCTGTACATGTACACAAATGTACCATTAGTAAATAAAATTAAGTGTCAATGTTCAAGCATTTAAAAAAATTCTATGTTTATTTGAATACTAAAATTGTTCTGAATCTCTTTCTTTACAATTTGTCTTAATAAATGGCATTTTGTCTAAGATCCCATTTACAATGACTGAATCACAAAAAAAAGCCCAGTATGACCTTTTAGAAGGCTTCAAGAACAGACTCTTATGTTGAAGCTGATGCATAAAATGCAAAAAAAAAATTGAGCTTGTGTATGTACTTTGATGTAGGATGGTGATGATTTAGGGTTCTCTCCCGCACATCCAGGAGGCACTGAGGCTATCAGATGAAAGCATGAACAGGCAATTCTGGGACTTGATTATCTATGGGATCATTTAATCACCTCCACATAGATCAAGCCTTTTTTGCATGTGCTATTACTTGAACAATTAATCCCCTTGATGTTTAAGCCATTTGCAAGTTGACTTTATATTTCTTATGGTTAAAACTTTCAAAATTTGACCTGTGGGAATTCTGTGGAAACAGAACTTGCATTTTAATGTCTGCATTTTATTCTACACAATTTCCCCTCCTCCCAAGAAAAAGCAGAAAAAAATGAACAAAAAAAAAGAATGATAGAGGATGGAATAATTATATTTATAACAACAAGGAATTATGCATGCTAATTTTTCATGGCTATGCTCTAAAAAGACTTTGACATGGAAGAGAGGCATTCTTTGTCATAGGACTAGGTCTCAATTGAGTATTTGTTTTTAATCTTTGCTGCATGACTATCATGCCATACATAGAAACACTCATATTGTCACAGACCTTAAATGAAAGCCAACCATTTTTGTTAATGCTCTAGATAGGTAGATACATGATAGATAGGTAGGTAGATAGACAGATAGGTAGAGAGATAGAGAGATAGATAGATAAATAGATAGATAGATGATAGATAGTAGGTAGATAGTAGATAGATGGATAGAGATAGAGAGATCTATAAAGACAGAAATATAATAAAATGCTAAAATAAAGATACAGCTTGACTCATTGTAACAATGAGATGTAGAAGACACTATGTTGAAAACAAACTTTACAACTTTGGGGAGGTAGGGGAAAAACAAAGGAGAAGGTAACAATGCTCCATAGGAAATGTACTTAATACCTTACTCATGTAACTGTAACCCCTCTGTACAGTATCTTTACAATAAAATATATATTAAAAATAAAAATAGAGTATGTTGATGGAGATAGTAGTATAAGAAATCAAGAAGTCATCCCATAATACTGAAGTAAAAACCTTGATTTCCTGGGTTTTTATTACAATGTGAAATAATCTTTGCTAATGCAGGTGACTCTAACTTGACAACACAATTCTGCATATTAGCCTGTCCACTGGCCTCTTGATTGTATTCAAAATTTAGCTACAGCAATTGAATCATTACTTTAACTATTTTTTAATTTTATTTTATTGTAAAGATGCTGTACAGAGGGGTTACAGTTACATGAATGAGATATATTTCTTGTTGAATATTGTTATCCACTCCATTGTTGCTCTATTTTTTAATCACTCTTCAATGACAGGCACATCGCTAAATACTTCTTTACTTAGATATGTCAGTTAATGTTTAAGCCCTACTAGGAGATGTACTTATTCCTGTTTATCAGATAGTGTTACAGGATAAATTACAGAACTAGTGTCTAACAAATATAAAAATGTTTCTGTTTGTGTAATTACTATGTAGCTAGATGGAAGAAAGCATATCATGGATATTCTATAATAGTTACAAATATGAGTTGGAGAGAATAAATTTATCAGGGATCAAAATCTTGCTGCTACAAGTTTCATTTTGTTTTCACTTAAGAAGTTAGGAAAGTATTAATTGATGCTTCTATTATCCTAAAACTAGGGATTCAAATTGACAAATTTTTTTGATGTTTCACTGTTATTGCTTTTAAAATTAATAGTTCAAGTTCTGTTATACATAATATCCTCAACTTGTCCGTCATTAACAACCTTAAATGATCAGTGCAAATAAAAGATTAAACGTTTTGGGTGTGTGTTTATTTTTTAGATGAATTCACATTTACGTGAAAAATGGGAAACTTGCCTAACAAATGGAGAAGTAGGATCATGAAATAAGAGTAAATGAAAATGATAGGAAATATCTTCATGGAATTTTATAAACAGATAAATATTAGCTACCAGGCAGTATAGGTCTCTGTTTTGTAGAAGACAAAGTGGACCTGGGGTGGTGATGCATGCCTACATTATACAGCGAGTTGGAGACAAGACCTGAAATTGTATGGGACAAAAGATAAATCTCAAGAAGCTATCAATGTCATCCTAGCTACTAGGAAGCTAATTGTAGTGCTTATTGGCCAACATATTTGCTTTTGAAATGAATAAAGAGAAATGTTATCATAATAGCATACACAGGGCTTACAATAAATTAAGAGATCTGTGTTGATTTCCAGCAGTTTGAAATGATAAAAAGTGAAACAATTCCTGCTAAATTATTGGAAAACTTGAAAATGATATTAAATAAACACTGGCACATAATCAAACATTAAAAAACAAAAAATCTTATGCAAAAAATGGGCATATAGAAAATTGATGGCTAATTGTATGTATGTTCATGCCCACTGTATATATCAGTATTTAAGATATTTCTGTTTCTATGCTATTACTGTAGACCTCAAACATTTCCCAGTACAAAATAAAATTTAAGTGAAGTACAACCAGAAAAAAAGGAAACTTGTTTTCTAGGTGGCCAACATATTGACTGGTTGGCAGACTTTTTAAGGTATTTCAAATGCCACAGTCAATCAAATTGACTATACAATGATCTTGAGTAGCCATTAGGAAACAACCTTGAGGTGAACTACTTTGACCTTTATGGAACTTTTCCAGATTGTCTTCACCAAGGATTATTTTCAGACTCTACATGATACCATTGGAATTTGACACCCTAAGGCAATCTATCAATGTAAAATTTCACTGAGGCTTTTCACTTTCATCAGAATTAAATGCAACTGTATTTGCCATTTTCTCTCAGTTGAAAAATACTCCATTCCAAATAGGTTTGAAATTTGTAATTCCACTATATATCTATTTTCTTTTCATTCTATTGTCATTACTCTCACTTTAGTAAAAGAAATTTAGTCATACATATGTTAAACATTAAAGATCTACATAACAGTACTCCTGTAACATATTTTTAACATGCAAAAGTTTTATTTCAGGCCAAACTACATACAATAGAATTGGAATATAACATATCATAAACAAAGGCATGCTATCTATGAAACTGGGAAAAGTGAGTACCAATATTTTTGTAGAGCAAAAATAAGCTATTAATATATTTCAAGAGTTTTAAGATTTTTCTCTTTCAAGATTTTTAGACTAGATTTTCATCTAGTTGAGGTATATGGAATTATTATCAGTATAAGTTCCAGAGTTTGTATTTCATTTTCAACTTATGGAAATAAAAACAATGCATGATATTTCTTAGAGTTATTCTAAACCATCAAACCCATGCTCATTAAGACTGGTTATTGCAAATTCAAATTACATCAATCACAAAGCTTATTATTACGAATAATTAAGGAAATGTGCAATGAAAAGTATTTTTAAATGCAAAAACATATTCAGTTACTTAGTTGTACATATTTAAGGAATAAACTGTGATAACTTGATACTTGTATATAGTGCATAATCATCAAATTACCTTCTTATACAGGCATTAGTTTTGGCAACTATTTAATTCCTTGCTTCTAGTTCTTCATAAGACATAAATTGCTATAAACTACTATATGCTACTTGTAAATTACATGTGATTTTCTCTAAGTGGTTATACAAATGAGTTACCACAGAATTGAAAAATATAAAGGGACAGGTGTTTCAAAGAGGGGGTTGAAGATGTTGAAGTGGTAATACAGATCAAGATGCATTGTACGTATAAACTCTTTTGATAAATGGCAAAAACTTCAACAGATAATCTAACATTGTGATAAGTATGGGAAGAAGTGGGTTGGGAGGAATTTGGTGAGAATGTTGAAAGGGATGACATTGAATGAGATGTACTATACTCATAAACTTCTTTAATGAATGTCCACTCCTTTGTACAACTGCTTAAAGAATAAAAATATTCAAAAAGCATTTTCTCATTGGTTTTTCACTTTATATTAATTCACATTAAATAATATTAATTTGTTTTTAACTTCTTGTGTACCAAGGAGGTTTGTTTGCTTTTAAATTAGATTTTTATTATGTTTAAGTAGTTGCACAAAGAGGTTGCAATTCAATATGTCAGTTTGTGGGTTCAATTCCTCTTGGTCAATATAGAATGCTTTTCTTGATCAAGCTTAGCAACAACAGAGAAGGCTGACCCAAGAGTCAAGTTTCTTTGTATGCATCCAGTATTTACCCCTGGATAATGCAAACCAATAATTGAGTGCAGAAACTCATACATGGTTGCATAAAGGTATTGCATGAGGTATTTGGCATCTGCTAGTGGTGACTGCTGCATCTTCATTCAGAAGTATTGGTTCCATAAAATATTGAGAGGGACCCAGGTGCAAGCATTCGTATGAATGATTAGAGTAATTCATGACAATAGCATCATATCTTCACAGATCATTCAACCTGGAATACAGGAAAGTGGAAAACTAGTGCTATCTTTGATTGACTGACTGATAAAGCAGAGCTATACAGATGGCAATTTTCACTTGAATACAGCCAAGAATGGTGTTTTGGCCACTGATTGGAACACAATGAAATATGTTCATACTATTGCTATCACTTCATCTTGCAGGAAATTAGAATCCATTCAAAGAATGATTGATACATTAGAATTTAGTTTTTAAAATGTCCAAAATGTAATGAGCCTGATATTATACCATTGTACTAAATAGATTTCTTTCCATTCCCTCTCTCTGTCATTATTTCTCTCCATGTCAACAGAAAAAGAATGTTATATGACTTCATTGTTTCTAAGCATTTTTGCCTTAATAGGATCTTTCCTTCATAAAAACATTAATATCACATTTTCAAAGTGCATAAGCATGAAATAATATCAGTTGTACATTAACACATTTTCTTTTACCCACAAACCTTTTTCCTAAAAAAATTTAAAAAGTTTAAACACTTATATAGATGTTATTTACACTGTGTTTTGCAGATAAATTTGGCCAATAAAGAGAACTATCATTGTTAAAGATATATAAAGCTTAGGATTTCATAATCAGCATAGTCAGTACTTGCTAAAATAAATTTGTTTTGTCCCCTGAAGAAGCATTTGCACATTCTGAGACCCTATTTTAGTAGAGAACAGAGTTTTAATCATGTCATTGAATTTATAGCTTAGAAGGACCAAAGAAAAATCAAGTCAGTTTCAGAGTTAAAGGTTCCTCAGTAGTAAGTAAAACATAATTGCATTCATTCTGGGCAGAAGAGTTTCATTACATCTCTAGAAAATTATACCTTATTTAAAACTTGAGAAAAGAGTCAAAATTGTAAATGTTAGGTTTACAAATACAAAACATAAAATGGTTTGGAATAAATTTCATGCTAAAATATATTTTAGACATCATCATTATATTTTTTCAAAGTAATTTGTGAAAATGAGAAATAAATATACGCTATACATAAGGATTACATTGAGAGTGAAACCGATTTACTAATACCAGGTTATCCATCAGTTTACACTTTAATCTGTATAAGATTAAGCAGAATAAAATCTCAATGGAATAAAGAGATGAAATACAGAAGATAAAAATGACGACTTACTTTAGTCAAAGTTTAATGTAAATAATTGACCAGTCAATTATTTTTATTTATGAGTTTTTTATATTAATATTTTTTATTCTGAAACTACTGTACAGAGGGGTTACAATTACATGAGCAAGGTAATGAGTACATTTCTCATCAAGCATTGTTGCCTTCTCCTTTGTTTCCACTTACCATCCCTGCCCTCTGATTTTCTCTACTCCCCCTCCCCTGCCAAAGTTGTAAAGTTCGTTTTTTGACATAAAGTTTTGTACTTCTCATTGTTGCTGTGGGTCCACCTTTATCCCTATTTATACAATTTGTTTTTTCCTTCCACTCTACAAATTATGCTAACATCAAACACAGTGAAAACATAGGTTATACCATGTTACAAAGCAACAAA
Organism: Dipodomys ordii; assembly: GCF_000151885.1. NCBI lineage: Eukaryota > Metazoa > Chordata > Mammalia > Rodentia > Heteromyidae > Dipodomys > Dipodomys ordii. The sequence continues at coordinate 163,008 of NW_012267311.1, read as the reverse complement.
GAAATCATCTTATAAATATGTTAGAAACATTAGCAAGAAAGAAAAACCATTGAAGTCCTTATCTTGGGGTTCATTTCACCTAACATCAATATTTTTGTTTTTAATTAACTACAACAGTTACAAATCTCACCTATAAGAAAATTAAATATTAAAATGAGCTGCCTGAAAACTTCCAAAAAATAAATCACATTCACAAATAAGAATAGATAATATATCCATGCTATCTTTTGTCTGAGTATTCTGATATAAGTGGGAGAGAATATAGGAGTAGATATTTGATTTTTTTCCTTAAATTATTATTTTCTACTATATTAAAGTAATTTTTGGCCCTCAATGGCATTTTCTAGTGTATGAAGTATTATAAATACTGCATAAAATCATGTCTGGGGGTGTTTTGGCTTCTACTCATATGGCAGCAAACAAGTTGTCTCCAGTTGTGTATCTCATAAAAGATTTAACTGGAATCAGGTGCAGTAATAAGTTGAACTTCTGCTTGAATGACACTTAGTACTTCAATCCAGAGCCCAGTCATATTCAATTCATTAAAGTGAAGAATGCTTTCCAATCCATTACATAAAATCCAGAGAATCTGCACTCTAAATTCAGCGATTTCTATGACCTTTTATTATTGCCTATTCTAAGATTCCATCTAGATTGGGTCATAAGTAATAAACTTCCATTTGACAATATAGTGTGGAAAAACAGACCAGCAAAGAAAAGGACAACATTGAAGGAAAATGATATAGTGTAGAATAGAATAAATAGTTCATATCTCACCTAAAAGATTCCATCGGAATTCTTAATCCATTAACTTCCATTTTCATTTACTTTCCCAGCTTTGGCCTAACATTACCAATATAATACTAGGTTGTGGGGGGCAGGGATTGTGTATGTGTGTACACACACATATATGTATATGTGTGTCTTTGTGTGTGTATAATATCATTGCTTCCTATTACTTGATCTATTCGTGCTAAAATGCTTTTTATTAAGTACTGAAATTCCAGTTCTTAAAATGTGCTACTACTTTACACCACATTTGTAACATGAAATAGCTTTTCACCATCCTCACCATGCTTCCTGCTAATTGGAACAATTGAATAACTTTGGTGTTTTAGTTACAGTCCACACGTATGGTAAGTGTAATCTGGTGATGAGAATGGAATTGTTCAATATTTGTAATAAAAAGCAACTGAAAAGCATGATTTTAGCTATCATGTCCAGTTAAATTTTATGTATACATACATACATACACACACACATATAGAGGGGGGGGGATAACCACTCAATTTACTGAACATTTCTTACTAATTCTAGAGATGTTTTCTCTCTGATTCAGTTCACAAGAAACAATAAACTTGATTTTCATCAGCAAGTGCTAATCAACAAAAGCTATCTAATTTATCTATAAACAATTTTATTTGCTTTTTTATTTCATGACTCTGGGGGAAAAATGTGAGAGCCAGTTACTGGTGGCTCATGCCTATAATTCTAACTACAAAGGAGGCTGAGATCTGAGGATCATGGTTTAAAGCCAGCCAAGATAAGGAAGTCCATGAGACTCTTATCTCCAATTAACCATCAGAAAACTGAAAGTGGAGCTGTGGATCAAGTGGTAGAATTCTAGTCTGAGCAAAACAAACAAACAAACTTAGGGACAGTGTCCAGGCACTCAGTTCAAGCCCGAGGACAGTACACATACACACATGCACACAGACACAAACACAGATACACACACACATACACACACACACACACACACACACACACACGTGAGATTTCATTTTCAGAATCTGAAACATTTGAAAGCCCTAGGAAAAAAAATAATGCAGCAGAATGACAATTGGAACACGTGTTTATTTTCTCATTAATTACTTGCAAGAATTTTTACAGATGCTTTTCTGCAACATGAAGGAAAAAGACTTAGGTTCAATAGCCCTTCTCTATTCATGGTTGTTCCAAGACTCCTAGAGGATGAATGAAACTATAGACAGCACGAAGCTCTGTATATGCTAGGTCTTTTCCCCACATCCACATACATATTGTGATCAAATTAACTTTTGTAGAGTAAGATATTAATAAGAACATCTAATATTAAAATGAAGTAATCACAGTAAACTACAATAGTAGAACTAATCTTACAATATAGAACATCTTACAATATATCTTTTAAATATGCAAGCTTCTAGAATTGTTACTCTTTTTTTTTTTTTGCCAGTACAGGTGGTTGAACTCAGGGCCTAGGCACTGTCCCTGAGCTTCTTTTGCTCAAAGCTAGCATTCTACCACTTGAGCCACAGTAGCACCTTTGGCTTTTTCTGTTTATGTGGTACTGAATAATCGAACCTAGGGTTTCATGTATGCTAGGCATGTACTTACTCTACCAGTAAGCCACATTCCCAGCTCACCTTATGTACTTTAGTGTCATTGTTAGATGAAATGGGACTACTTGAACACAGCACAATAACATCACACAATGTTAGGCAAGATAATCTAAGTAGTTCAGGTAGCAAACATAGTGCAGATAGGCTGGATATCAGGAGGGTTCCTATCTTCATGGTATGGAGTGGGACTTGTGAGATTTCATTGTGTAATTTAAAACTTATAAATTGCTTATTTCTGGAAGATTTGGATTGCCTTTGGGTAACTGTGACCATGGAGAATGGAAGGGGAATAAAGTACTCATGAGGCAGTCCTGGATTGTTAAAACTCTCTGTTAAGGTTGGGCTTCAGTGCTGGACCTACATGATCTTAAAGCATGAATATTTGCAGGCCTAGTTAAAATTCAAACCTTTAGATTTTAATGCTAGCTTCAATTATTGATATTGGATTAGAATTAGTGTAAACTATTCTTGTCCTCAGATTCAGAAAATAGTCCAATAAGATTTGAATGAATAATCACAGATGTTGCAGAAACCTTAGAGGCCATATGATTGTTTCTTTATCAGGTTTACATATAACTTTGGTTACAAACTAAAAAAGTAATTATCAAGCCTATATATATATATATATATATATATATATATTACTATATACATAGATGTTGTATATATATGTATATACAACAATGTATATATAATCAACAATCAAATCTTCAAATTTATCAAAGTCTCCTAAAGTATTGATTTGTTTTATAAACAAAGAGGAAAGATATGGAAGTTTAAATAGTATGTACTACAAAAATAAACAATTAACCTAAAAGTTGTAACTATGGTTTATACTTAATGATTTGCATCCAAAAAGAAAATAAACTATATGGAAAATGGTAACAAATATGTTGGATCTATCAACTAGATCTGCCTTCTGTAAATCCTCAGGCTTCTCATGGGAACTATCAAAGTGATATATGCATCAGCAAGCAATGAAATATATTAGTGCCTCTCTTTATTACAGCAATCATAGAAACATAAAAAGAAATATGATCATATTTGTCAAAGCTACTTATTACCTTACTTATGTATTATAACCCCTCTGTTAATCACTTTTACAATAAATTTAAAAATAAAAAAATGAAAAAGAATAATAAAAAAGCTATTTTTGTACACAGTGAAGGCACTTCATTAAGGATATTGGAAACAATGGTGACTGAACATCTATGTAGACATCATGATCCATCATAGGTTATTTCTAAAGTTTGTAAATCTACACATTGAGCAGAAGTCTGTTTCTAGATTATTTAGATATGTGTTAGATATTTAGGAGGTAGACATGATAACCATTCGGATGTCTAAAGACATCTGTCATATTTCCTTCAACACCCTAGCTTTTTTAGCTTTCTCTGTGTCAACAGCAGTCCTAGATGTAGATATTTCCGGTGTTTTCCCTCTAGATTTTAGTTGCAAAATTGACCTTTTTTTATGTACAAAATCTTTTCATATTCTAGTAATCAGATAATTATTTTACTATACAAGATAGAATATTCCTACTAGAGGTGATTATTAAAGCCAAAAAACAAAAGAAGTGAATTACCACTTTATCTCTCTCATTCACATTACACAAGTATAACTCCATAACATCTTCAAGGATAAAGTGTTATAATTTCTTGACATCAAGGGTAAATGATATCAAATAACTATTGAATAATGGTTGTAACAATTTCTATTTTAACTTCTGAAAAGAAAGGGAACTTAAAATGATAGAAGCAAATTGACATTTATTCTCCTTTAACTACTTAAGTTGTAGGTACAATTTTTACACCAAGAACTGTTGGATGAATTCCTTAGGAACCTGCTATATATTACGAATCTGGATGATACTCACTGATTGTTGCTTTAAACGTTAATTCCACTGACCTTACAGTTCACACTGCTACCCTTTTCCTTTTGGTATTCTATTTCATGTGAAGTAATAACACTAAACTCATTTACAATTTATTTTTAACTTATTAAAGTTGCATGAGATGACCATGTGGTTGGTTAAAGCTATGGAGATAACTAACTTCAGTGAAATTTCACATTTTCTGATTTGATTCAATTATCTCTACAAGTTCTCCACTATAAATAAAGACAACAGTACATATGAAGTCAATATAATGCTTGCTCATGCTGGTTTAATATCTGTATTGGTAAACAATACCCAAGGCCATTCCCCATAAATTCTAAATTCATAGAATTGGAAAAACACCTGAAAAAAGAAAGGGAAGAGTAGTAGAACCCATTTCTACTGCACAAATCACACATCGTTCACAGTGCATTAAACTGATCCTGATAAATTGCAATTCTCGTTATTGAAGGTCTTTGTATAAACTTTTGTAGAAAAAAGTTAGATAGTTATGTTTCTGGTGATTTCACCTTCATGACATGAGACTACATCTCCCTAGACCCCACTCTCCCCCCACACACATACAGAGAGAGAGAGAGAGAGAGAGAGAGAGAGAGAGAAATGAAGGGAATATAATTTATTAAATAATTTTGAGTGACTTAATTATGGTCATTTTATATGGCAGAAAAATTGTGAATTTCACTATTAATATTTAGCTTCAAGCATTTTAACTGACTCCTACTCTTCTGAATGCATCTTTGAAGTAAAGAAAAAATTAAGACCCACGAGCTTTTCCAATGCAATTTTCTCATTATACACAGAATATTGGAGCATGCATCTTGCTTTTTTGCATAAGAGAACCAAGCACTCAACATATTGAAACACACATCTTACTTGTTGAAAATCTTTAATCTTGTGAAGTAGCAACAAAAGACAAAACACAGAACAATGTTCACAAGAGTTAAATAAAATACTATTCATGCCTCACACATCAAGCTAGAGGAAAACAAGCTTTTTTTTTTTTTAGTGTTTTTGGAGTTTGGCCATCAGCCTTCAACACAAAGAAGACCTGGTGAAAATGGTAAAATTGTACGGCTAGCCACAATTCACAGTTTAATGCACTTAAATGCTTGATTATGAGTATGCTCAATTTTCGCAGATCTATTTGGCAGATGAAGAAAATGTAGAAACACTATTCTTAGGTAATATTGTTAGGTACACCAAAAAGACATCTTCAATAAATAGTGTACATAGATTCCTTTGGAATATTCCCCAGAGTTAAAGACTTCAGTTTCAATGCCTGGCCTAGGGTACTATTGGAAAGTGGGGCAGTGTCAAGATGGAAGCTTACCGTCTGTCACTATTTTGACAGTGAATTAAAAGTCAATTGACACAAGAGAGAGGATCTGCTAAAGACAAAGGGTGAGGCAAATCACCAGGAATCGCAAAAGAAGGATTAGAAGTACTAAAAGGCATGGAGAACCAAGGCACCAGAGAAAAACAGCAAACAGCTCCAAACCCATCTCTACCTTCCTAGGAGAGAGAAGAAATAGAATAGAAATGGAAAATAACTGCCAACCAGAGGACTGCATCTGGCAAATTCATCCTTCATAACAAAAGGAGACATAAAAACTAAAGGAATTCATGACTATGAACCAATATCACAAAGATATTAAATCCTACACACAGAAGAGGAAGAGAAATGCAATTAAGAAAATATAGGAAAAGATTATACCCATAGATAAGGAAACTAGCAAATAAGGATTAAGAAATATCACAAAATAACAAAATGGCTAGAATTACTACTCTTTTTCAAATTGAAACTGAGAGTTAGTTGTCTAATTTTCCCTTAAAATGAAAGCTAGTAAAGTAAATTGGATTAAGAAGAAAATATAACCACATGGTGCTTCAGAGAAATGCATATCAGTGACAGAGACAAATATTGTTTTTAGATGAAAACATGTTCCCCTCTAAGAAGAGCGGGTGGGGTTGGAGCCTACTTGAAAAGAAACAAGAAAAATGATGGTTAATGTATATTAGAGCTCTTTTTATTGTTATTTGTTTTAAGTAACGAGAGATTGGACAATTTTTATTGTAAATCTTTTAGAAAAAATAATGTATTCAAAGTAAAGTACTCATATTCCACAGATTTACTCCTCTGCAACGATTTTCCATTTCTAACAACAAAAAAAGCCCTATGTGACTAAGAGAACTTAGTGTCTAACAATTGACAAAGTCAGATCATTACAGTTCCTTTACACTCAGGAATTCATGCTGCTGCCAGTTTCTTGGATCTGAGATTCAAAGGCAGAAATATAAAACTGCCGCTGCATTTGACTGGATTACAAAATAAGCAGCCAAGTTAGCCTGAATGTTAGAAAGAAACTTTAAAGTTCTGGAGAAAAAAAGGCATTCCTTCAGGGCTTGCTCCAAGAGTTTAGTCTGAGATCTGCCTGGAATATAACAGCAGAAAGAAATCTTTCTTTGCAGGTATGGAGAAAGTTTCAAATCTTGTCTTTACTCCTTAATGGTAACATATTGTAGCAGGCTACTCTGTAAGGAAATTATCTTCTGCTTCCTCCTTCTGTGAATGAGAACAGGGTAAATGTTGATAACCAAGAATATTGTGAAGTCAAAGTGGAAACAAAACAAAACAAAACATCTGAGCAAGATACTTTGTACCAAACTAAGTATATGGAAAACTCCCAACATCACTAGTTAACACCTAGTTAACATCTAGGTACAGATGGCTCTATCAGAAAGTTAACATCAATGATACAAACAATGATAAACCCCAAATTGTGTAGAAATTCTAGTACCTCTCTCCAAGAAAGAAACTAATGAACAAGAACAGAAGATTATAAAATCATTCCATTGTAAAATCAATATGAGACAACTATACATAAGAATCCCTTGACAGTGCTCATTCTCCCAAGCACTGGGTAGCAGCTTGCAGGGTTATTTTCCATGAGAATGCTGGAGCAGTGTGGCAGAGGAAAAGAAGACATCAGATGCTGCATGGGGCACTTCCACATCCTGGGGTCACTTGGAAGTTCTGAGGGAGACAAAGCAGCAATGGAATGCAATTCTCCAGGGCACGTTCCATGTTCTCTCCAATCACAGCCATGGGTACACAGCTAGCGATCACTTGATTTCTGTGCTGATGACATTAGATATACCTCAGAGCTGAGTGATTCTCGTCATCTAAGCACCTTAGACTTTGTGTCCAGCCACTTCCAGATCTCCTGCATCTGAGTCAAGGTCTCCTAGCTGGTTTCCTTGCTTTATTTTTCCTTCTCCACAATGAGACAAAAATGGTGCTTTAAATTTAGGAGAGCTTCTGGTATTCTCCTATTCAAAACCTGAGAGCTTTAAATCACAGAACATAAAACTTTTTAAAAATTAATTTACTTTACTGTTCTGACAGAGGTGGTGGACAGAGGTGATTACACTGATATAAGTTGGATAACGAGCACATTTCCTTCCATATAGTGTCTTCTGTTCCCTCATTTTCTCCCAGTCCCTTCCTCCTGTCTTCACCAAGGAGCTGCATAGTTCATGTTCAGCAGTGTCCAGTGAGCTCCACTGCTGTGCTTTTTCATCACCTTTCCCTCAAGTTCTGTATCATCACCCATAACCTCCTGAAGATATACACAGGAGTACATCATACATAAGGCAAAGAAGACAGAATCATTAAAAACTAAAAAAAAGTCTTTTGTTTCCATACTTTGGAGTTTGTTTCAGCATGCAGATTACTTTATATAAATATGAGGAGGCACTTAGGCAGTGCTCCTTCAGTGTTCCTCTCCAATAGTATCCTCTTTTGGTCTCAGTGTGTGAGAATCTAGAATCCTGTATAACTTGTTGTATTTTTTGTCTAAAACCTTTTACCATAGTTTATACAGACAAGAGTAAGACTAAAGCCTACAAGTATGCCAGCACATGGAAGTGATGTGATGATTGTAGTGGAGATTGCTGCCTCTACCCTTTGATTTGAGGATGTTTTCTTTCCTGACTCCCTTTCCTAAGACAGGCATTGTGTTTGCTTTACTTGTAGAAACGATTTGGTTCTGGACCCACCTAGGCCTCTTAATTCTTGCCAAGCTAGCATCTATCCAACCGTGTGAATGTAAAACAAAGAAAGTTAAACTTACCAGGCTTCAGATCGCTTATAGTAAGTTAAGGGATATAATAACTATTTACTTCAAACATTACATGTTCCACCACCATCTACCTTTACACGGGACTTTATCTCCAGCTGGGTTTTGTCCTTCTCGCTGCAAGATTCACTTATCCTGTTCTTGTTTCAGGGATAGCTCTAACTTTCATTCTTGATTCTTCTGGAAAGAAGGTCATCTTACCTGCTTTCCAAAATTGTGCATCTGTGTTCAATTTCCATCCTGGCAGATAATATGCCTACTTCCTTAAATTTCTATAATATCAATGGCTTCTGGTCTTCTTTGTTGTTTATTGTTTCAGATAAGTGGGTCAAGACTGAAATATAATCAATTTCTTTATCTCAGAAATTTGCAATGCTATTTGTAACAATGAAAATCAATTTTAACAATGAAAAACAACTCATGTACACCCTGTGGTAAGTTTTCAATTAGAGTCTAAACAAACTACCCTTTTAAATTTAATATGCTAACCATTATAACATGATGAGTAAATAGAGTACATTAAATAGTAAATTGCAAGCTTTGGAACTACCAACATTATTATTGTGTAAAGGAAATGAAGGTAGATTCCTTTTGTTCTGTTATTTACAGTCCTTCAAAGGTGTCATTTCTCCACAAATTCTGGTAACATTACATCTATTTTTTTCAATATTTTATTTTATTTATTTTTTTATTGTGAAAATACCATACAGAGGGGTTACAATTACATGGGCAAGATAACGAGTACATATCTTTTTTTTTTTTTTTTGGATCCAGTCATGGGGCCTGAACTCTGGACCTGGACGCTGTCCCTCAGCTCTTCAGCTCAAGGCTAGCACTCTAGCACTCTACCACTTGAGCCACAGCGCCTCTTCTGGCTTTTTTCTTTTTGCTTATGTGGTGCTGAGGAATTGAACCCAGGGCCTCATGCATGCAAGGCAAGTGCTCTACCACTGAGCCACCTTCCCAGCCCCATGAGTACATTTCTTATCAAGCACTGTTGCCTCCTCCTTTGTTTCCCCTTACTATCCTTTCCCATCTTATAAATATGTTAGAAACAATTGCATGAAAGAAAAAAAAAACATTTGGATACTTATCTTGGGGTTCATTTCACATTACATTTATTTTTTATGAAATGTTCTAATGCAGGATTAATCTCTTAACTGAGACTTGGGCCTCAGTTAAATTAAATGTGAAAAGTTGGTTTAGGTAAAACATTAAGGTTTTAGGAGGCATCACAGATACCAGATGGGAGGGAATTTTGCTAATCTGCTGTTTGGAGGCCTGTTGTTAGTACCTACAAAGCATAGCATTGATATTATTTAATCAGTTGTCTTCATTCCTATAAGCATCATGGATATGCTGCCAAATTATGTGCATTTTTCTTTTAAGTTTGTTCAGTTTTTGTGAGTGATTAGACTCATAAAACTTATGAAACACTAGATATTCAATATGCATTTTCAGCCATTCTCTTAGAAATTGTTATTGTGTAAGATAATACTGCATCAAAATATGAGTATATAAAATACATATTTAAAATCTGATATGCTTTCAAGATAACCATAAGCATATCATATAGATAACTTCTTATCAATTGTTATATGTATCAAAATACAAGAGAATACTGAGAATAGAGACATGCAAGATAAATAAATGATTGGTGTATATACCTTTGCATATCTCTTCTGTTAATATTATACCATATTCTGGAAAAGAACTCTAGTTGGTAAAACTTGAGATCCATAAAGCTAGGTATTTTTCTCCAGACAGAATCTAGTGCATGAGTCACATCATAGATGTGGGAAAATATTTAACAAAAAAATAGAAATTGTAAGAAGGACAGCAGCAGACAACAATACATCAGAAACAAGGCTGAAAATGAACTAGGCAACTTGTGGTTGAGATGAGAGGGGAAAACATGGAGAGAGGAAAGAAAGGGTGATAATTTTCAAAAATGAAAGTACTCATCAATGCCCATTGCAGCCAATGGGCCACTCTGTTGTATATTTTACCGTTTCCCTCTGATTCTGTGCCCTCCTCCTTGCTTCCATAAGATGTGCACATATATATATATATATACCATATATGTGATCAAGAGGATGTAGTCATTTAGAAATGATATGACAAATTGAGTGGAGGTCCTTTGTCTCTTGAATCCTGTCCTATTACCTTGCAATTTGGATTTAGCATCCACACATCAGCTATACTGGACACTGATTAAAACAAACTAAGCAACTCAAGGGCAGCAATGGGAGGGAGGGTATGAGAGGGAAAGAGGGAACAGCTGACACTAAGAAAAAAGGAAAGAAATGTACATAATCACCCAGTCTGGAAGAAAAGTTGTATCGTCAAACTCATAGAATTCACAAACATTATAGAAAAGGATAATGACAATTTGCCTTATGAAAGTTAAAATGTGTTTGCGACTTTATCTGTGTATCACTATCTCATAAAACTGTGAATTTGTAAAATTTATAAAATCACTTAATCTCAATAAAATTATTAAAAATAAGAATATGTAACTGTAACCCTTCTGTTTAATAAATGCTTTAAATTTTAAAAAGAAAGGGGGAAAACAGTATGGAGGTTCCTCAAAAGACTCCACCTGGAGCTCCCCTATGATCCAGCAATCCAACTTTTGGGCATTTACCCAAATGATCACAAACAAGACCATACTACAGCTACCAGCACAACTATGTTTATTACAGATTTACCAGAGCTAAGATACGGAACCTACCCAGATGCCCCTCAGTAGATGAATGGGTCAAGAAAATGTGGTATATATACACAATGGATTCTATGTTTCCATCAGAAAGAATTACATTGCCCCATTTGCTAGGAAATGGAAAGACTTGGAAAAAATTATATTAAGTGAAGTAAGCCAGGCCCAAATAAAAATAGGTCCCATGGTTTCCCTTATTTTCAATAACGAGTATATGTCTGAGACAAGCAGAAATGGTCAGATAAGTTGATGTTAAGCGACTCAAATGGTTTCTTTCTTGCTATTGTTTCTAGCATATTTATAAGATATTTCTTTGCTGCTTTGTGTGTCCCTCCCCCATAGTATAACCCCTGTTTTCACTGTGTTTGATGTTGGTATAATTTGTGGAGGGGAAGGGAAACAACAAATTGTTTGAATAGGGATACAGGTGGACCCATTGCACCAATGAGATGTACAAGATGTTATGTCGAAAATGAACCTTACAACATTGGCGGGGGAGGGGGTTGAAGCAGGGGAGATGGGAAGGGATAGGAAGGGGAAACAAAGGAGGAGGCAACAATGCTAGATAAGAAATGTGCTCATTATCTTGCCCATGTAATTGTAACCCCTCTGTACGGTATTTTCACAATAAAAAGAAAGAAAGAAAGAAAGAAAGAAAGAGAGAGAGAGAGAGAGGGAGGGAGGGAGGGAGGGAGGGAGGGAGGAAGGAAGGAAAGAAAGAAAGAAAGAGAGAGAGAAAGAAAGAAAGAGAGAAAGAAGAGAGAAAGAAAGAAAGAAGGGCCAGGTGGTCCAAATGTTCATGGAAAAGAAAATATGATGAAATAATACAGCAACTAACATCAGAAGAAAGAAAAGATTTATTAATCCTCACTGTGACCTGTCACACACACACACACACACACACACACACACACACATACAAGTAAATGTAAGAAAGTGATTGTTTAAAGAAATATTATACAAAGTATTCAAATTGGCTCATAACTTCTATGTGTTATGTTGGTGCATAGATATTACTTTCAGGATGGTTTTATCTAATACTTCTGTTATACACATTATTTTTTCTAATTAACAAAACCATTTGAAAATAAAGCCAAAGCAGTTGTATTTCCATCTTAAGGAATACAATTTTAAATTTGCTTTGCCTTAAAATGTATCTGTTTTAGAAAGGTTTCTAATCTCTCTGAAATAAATAATAAAGCAAGATGCAGCATCAAGTATCAAAATTCTTTATTAACTATACTTAACTTCACACTTTGTAATTTTACTTCACATTATAATTTATTTCACATTTTATTATAATTTGACTAACTTTAGAATACTGTCTGAAATTGGAATATTTTAACATGCACAAGTTTGTCTGGAAAACAAGTACTTGGATTCTTATTCACAAAAAGAAAGAAGAAAAAGAAAGAAAGAGAGAGAGAGAAAGAGAAGGGAGGGAGGGAAGGAGGGAGGGAAGGAGGGAGGGAGGGAAAGAAAGGAGGGAGGAGGGGGAGAAGGAGGGAAGGAGGAAAGAAGGAAGGAAAGAAGGAAGGAAGAAAGGGAAGAAAAAGAAAGAAAGAAAGAAAGAAAGAAAGAAAGAAAGAAAGAGCCAGCCAAGTTTCTGAAAGAAAGAAAAAATAACATTACGACTTGTGAAAGCAGAAAATGTTCCTATGACTAGGATGCATCAACACAAAAGCAGACACCTACCTAGTTGTAGACATCTATGTAAATTTAACCCAAGAAACCACTGATGTAACTGAATTATTACTTCTCCATAATTAAGTTTCCCTCTACTCTATCAAAAGCCTTTGCTTTATATCTGAATCACATAGTTCCTGAGGTACCCACTATTGTGATTAGGCAGATATAATTGCCTCTAGTCACTCAGTGCATCCAATAGTGGAGGACTGGTTTCTTCACTGACTTGAAACTCAATACCCCCAAACAAACACAAAAATGAACCCATTCAAAAACTATGCAGAATGATCTTACTGGTAAATTATGGTTTATCGACTGGTTTTCTACCATACACAACTATTTACATCCCATTTTACAAATGGTGTGGACATGATGGTTTCTTGTAAGGGTGCACTCACTCACACACAGTGGATATTTTGCCTGATGAGTGAAGCATAATTTAAAATAAAAACTCCCAAAAGAAGCAAGAAAAAGTTCTAATTCCTCCTTAGTTAGCCTTTCTCTGTGGTTTACAACATGTAAACATATAAATTTCTTCTACCATCTTGATTCAGTGGCCTGAATAAATTGTTCAACTCCTCCTTTACTCCCTAGGAATCCCTTTAAAATAATGTGTAAGTTCGTTTTGTAAGTAGTTCCAGCAGGTATTGAGCATTCCTGATTTTAAGCATTTGTTGAGGCTTCATGAGTATTACTGTGTCCGCAGTAGTAAATGATTTCCAGTTCTCTATTACTTCCAGTTTAGGGCCATATCAATTACAGATCAAGTACGTTTTAAAATCAGGCAGGTGGCTTTAAGTGTTATTGATAAACTGAATGATGCCTGGTGAAGGGGTTGAGACAATAATTAAATTGTGTTTGGTGATAAATCTACAATGCCAGCTTGTTCATTACTATAATGAACAAATTTAGGATAGCCAGGTACATTGTCTAACTAGTAATAGGATTTTACATTTCAGCCATTTCTCTTCCATGGTTTTCCATTTCTGGGATGAAGCATTGGTAGAATTCCAGAAACAAGTCAACTGGTAGCTGCCTTTCTTGATTATATTGCCAGAATTAATTTTTGGTTGTGTTTATTGAGTGTATGGATTTTTATTCTGAATGCTATGTTATGCCATGTATCCTGTATCAGTGCTACCTATCTCCAGTAAGTTTTATTCATTTTTAATTCAGGAACCTACTTAGACTAAAAATATAAAGAAAGAAAGAATTATTGGTGAACTGACATAAAAAGCCAGTGAGAAAGCTCCTGCAAGATTTTTGTCAGGATTAATAAGATATTATAATATCCCTATTAGAACAACTATTAGCAAAAAGACTAAATATAGTGAGTATTGACAGAGATATGGAGATTCTAGGACCCCCTGTTCAAAATGCATGGGGTATATTTGTAAAGTAATCAATGTGTAAGCTAGAAGGAAGACATTCCTAAAAAAAATTAACTAGAACATGATCCATTCATTCCACTTCAAAATATTGAACCAAAAGATTTGAGATAAATATCTCAGAGTTTTTTGTGCTACCATGCTCATTAGAACAATATTTACAGTATCCAAGTCATGGAATAAAGTGATTGTAAGTAGAAAATGGATAAAAATAAGTATTTTTGTTGTCAGTCGCCAGTAGATCTTATAATCTTAGATATGCAGGAGCCTGATCTGAGGATTGGGGTTCAAAGCCAGCAGGGCAGGAAAGTCTGTGAAACATGTTTTACCAGTTAACCAACAAAAAGCCAGAAGTGGTGCTGTGGCTCAAGAGGTAGGGCATTATCTTTGAATAAAAAAGTTCAGGGATAATGCCCAGGCCCTGAGTTTGAGACCCAAGACTGACACACACACAAAAATGTAATTGATAACATATACAATGAAATAATATTTGAAAAAGAACAAGGAAAATGAAGATAATAATAATAATAAAATAATGATAATTGAAATGATATTTGGAAAAGGAATAGTCTATCATTCGCAAAAACATTGATGGGACTCATAGACTACTATGGCAAATGAAATAAACCAGCCATTAAAAAGGCAACCAAAGACAAAACATATTATCCCTTCTATGAAGAATCTATTTTATCGGATATTAGAATTGCAACTCCCTCCTCTTTATGAGGGCCATCTGCTTGGTAGATTTTATTACAGCCTTTCACTTTCAGAATGTTTGTTTTTATGGACAAGATGTGACTCTCAAGGCAGCAGATAGAAGGATCATGCTTTTTAATCCAACTTGACAGTCTAAGTCACTTAATTGGAGAGTTAAGTCCATTAATATTGAAGGTTAGGACTGAGAGATGTTTGATAGTTCTTGCCATGTTATCCACCTTCTTGGAGGCTGTGACTATGTTGAAAATGAACTTTACAATTTAAGAGGGGAGGAGGGAGAGGGGAAGTGTAGCTATGGAGGTGGGAGGGAAGGGATGGTAGGGGGAAAACAAAGGACAGGCAACAATGCTTGATAGGAAATGTACTCATTACCTTGCTCATGTAACTATAACCCCTCTGTACAATAAAAACATTTACATTTACAATAAAAAACATTTTTAAAAAAGAAAAAAGAATCTAGCACAGTTGAATGCATAGAAGCAGGAGGAAGATGATCATTATTCAAGGCTGGGAGTGGAAAGAATGAGGAGGTGAGACTCAAGGGAGACAAAACCTTATTACATCATAGGAATAAGCTCTAATTTGTTGTTGGTGGGGGTGGGGGTGTGGTGGTATTGGTCATGTTTCTTGAAATTCTGGGCCTGGGTGCAGTCACCAAGCTCTTCAGCTCAAGGAAACTGCTCTACCACTTGAGCCACAGTGCCACTTGCAGTTTTCTGGTAGTTAATTGGAGATAAGAGTCTCACAGACTTTCCTGATTGGGCTGGCTTTGAATGGGCATCCTCAGATATCAGCCTCCTGAGTAGCTAGGATTACAGGTGTGTACCACTGGTGCCTGGTTAAGCTCTATTTTTAAAAGATCTATTTATACACTGTGGCTAGTGTAAACAATTACATACTGGGCATTTCAGTATCAGTCAGAATAAGTAGTTAAACCCCTTCAATTAGCAGATGCATGGAAGAGAACGAATAATAGAAATGTAAAATGAGTCCCAGAGTATCAATAACATCAGGAAGGCTAAGAACAAACACAGTGTGGGAAGGCAGGTGCATGTGGTCAAAATACTTATACATACGCACATGAAGAAAATGGAAGAGTGAGCCTTGTTGAGATAGATTTTGGAAGTAGGTAGGAAGGAGAAGAGACATTGGCTTACCTCTGATTAAGTGACATTGTATTCATACACAGACATGTGAAAAGTGAATTACCCTTGTATGACTGATGTTATGAAAATTGTGGGCAATAATATTACATCTCAAATGCTTTTATCACAGGAATTGTTAAACATATGAGGTACCAAGATGTTTATCACCTTGATTCCATCATTTCATATTATATTAAAATGTATAACATCTCTTGGTACTCCATACACATACAAATATCTTTGCAAACAAAACACTAATACATAACAAAAATCGACAATAATAATTACAACAGACAAATATAAGTACAATAGTCAAATTGTTCCATGTACAAAGTCTTATGAAATTAATTTTTTCCTTAATTTTTCTTCTCATCATTGCAGACTAAGGTTAGCAATTCAGTGGCGATTTTCTTATTGTAAGGAAAATTTACAATCACTGCTGACTTTACATTGCCTCTGAGACCTTTTTGTTTTCCTCTCATCCTAAATTTCATGCACTTACCTTCATGTTCCACTTTGATCTGTCACATCCAGAGCTGCCAAATTTTATTTTTAAACTATAATCATCAGGATAGATTTAGAGCTACCATTTGCCATTCGGTCTACTTACTAATCCTCTGAACCTTGTTGGTATACTAGATTTGAAGCATATCTAATATCATTCAAGTTCTCTACAAATCAAAAGAGAAATGAAATAGAACTGGAGTAAAAAGAAACACAGTGAGACGTTGTAATGTACAAAGGAAGTAAGGGACAAAAATGGTAAGTAAGGAGAAGAAAAAAATAACAAGAACACGTATGAATATACACATAGTCTTCCGTTTATTTAACTCAGATTCTACAAGAAATTAAGCAAATTTAAAACAGCAATGGAGCCATCAAATTTAATGATTATAATTGCTGCTTGTGGCATTTGGAAGGCTGACATAGGAGCATGTAGTGTTTGATAGGCTGGCCTCCACCAGATAGCAAACTTACCTCAATGGATCCAAATATTGTTACTATTCATTTATCCCCTCCTCAGCTTCCTTTTGGAAGAAGCTGTGATGTAGTAAATAAAAGAAAGTTCTTGATGTAGAGAGATACAGGAAAATAAGTTGCCATGGAAGCCTTAGAGTGATGTTTGAAACTGTGGAAAAATGGATTTGTATCCTTGATTTTTTTATGAAGTGCCTGTGCATCCTAAAATTGTAGCGACCAACTTCTTTTGAAGCTTAGCTGCTTTTTCTCTCAGCTGGGGCTAATGCCGCTCATCACACAGTTCCGATGCCAGAATGCATAGACAATTTGCCAGCAATATGTAGGCAAATTGAAGCACTGCTCTCTCCCTTGTTATTAAAAATATATTAACTACTTGTTGAGAGCTTGTAACTCACATCTAAAATCCTAGCTCAGATACAGAGATCTGAAGATCACAGTTGGAAACAAGCTTTGGGCAGAAAAATCCAGGGGACTCTTCTCTCCAATTAACCAACAAAATAAAGGTGTGTCTCATGTACAGAATCCCAGTCTTGAGTGAAAAAGCCCAAGGAGAGCACAAGGCTCTGAATTCAAGCCCTAGTGTCTATTGGTACACACAAAATATATTCATTTTCCAATAACTATTAATCTCTTCTTATCTGTCTTCTGGTATATTAAAGAATGGCACCAACTGAGGCTAATTTCTGCTTTTCTTGACTGCATTTCAGGAAAGTAACAGATTCTAGTATATGTCATACAAAACTGCTTAGAAATCTCTGAGACCTTCAAGTAAATTGGTGTGAGTAGTGATGATTTCTTGTTTCCTTTTTATGGAGAATTTTATGAAACTTCTCAGGCAGGCCAGGGATAGCTTTTCTTATTGGAAAACATTGAGAATCCCTAATATAGAATAACAACACGAGGTCGGAAACAGATGTACTGACAGGATGTAAGAATTTTGGTTTTGCTAGTGGACATCAGGTTGTTGGCTGGAATTAGCCAAATGATTTATATATTTCTTCCTTGCAGTCAGGTAGCATCTGGTGTGCAATGGAAGACTGAACATTTGTCTGCCTCTCTCTACCCCCCAACTGCATGCCCCATATGTAGGCACAGAAGTAAAGAAAGCATCTAAATCAATTTAATAAAAATGACAGACCATTAGGCAAAATGGGATTCATCTTCTGCTAGAAATGTGAGATAGAGAGTAAACAAATCTGCCCTCATCACATGTGATACTCTAGGGAAAAAAACAGTCATAAGGATTTGCTGGCCATCTCTGTAACTTCCTGAGTCTTTGCCCAAATCTCTGAGGGCAAAATCTCAACTAGCTCCAAATCCAGAGTCTGTTTTCTCACCATGGGACCACCTGATCCTGCTTTCCAAACCCACCATGACAACCATCTGACCAAGAAGACACTGATGAATGAATGAACAGGCACTCAGAGTACCATGAAGCCCAATGGATGCAGGATCCACCTGTCTCCTTAGGGACAGTAACCTGGGAAGGTCAGTGCTGCTCCTTTCTCATCATCTCACCAACACAACAGTTGGTTACTTGGTACCATAGGTGATACAGCATCTGCTACTCACAGTTCAAGAGTGTTCTCATAAAACCCCAACTCTTGGAGTTATATGTGAAACCTTGAGTTGTATGTGAAATACTTAAGCTATTTTTAAATCAGTACGTAAATAGACAATTTAAGTAACACTATAAACTACTTGAATAATTTCCCTTTTATAGTTGTAGCAGGCTAGTCACACAAAGAGCCCAAACATTCACACTTGGTCAACTTTGGTGAAAGTCAGATATTTTATTATGGCAATAATCAAAAAGATAATTTCTTGGACTGCAGGTATGGTTTAAATGGTAGAGCATGAGTTGTAAACAGAAAAGACCCCGGGTTCAAACTCTAGTACCAGCATAATAAAAGCAGAAGAAAAATCACTGTAGTACCACCACAATAAAGAAGATAATTTCTTTGGGGATTGAATTTTTATGAGTATTTAAAGATTAGTACTTAGCCATTTTAATAAAATGTATTATATTTCTGAAGATTTTTATTGTCTTTAAGTAGTTGTATGAAAGAGTTGCCCTTCACTAAAGCAGTTTATGAATACAGTGCATCTTGACCAATGTCACCCCTTCATTCTTATCCCTCCCTTCCAGTCATTCCTTCCATTACTTACTAAGGTTATGCTTTTGTTGTTGTTGTTGTTGTCATGGTTGTTTTTTGCTGTTTTTTTTTTCTTTTCTTCTGGTTTTAGGGAGTGAACTCAAGGCCTAGGCATCATCCCTGAAGTATTTTCTTTTTATTTTATTTTATGTTTTTTGGGTCCGGTTGTGTGGCCTGAACTCTGGGCCTGGGCACTGTCCCTCAGCTCTTCAGCTCAAGGCTGGCGCTCTACCACTTGAGCCACAACGCCACTTCCGGCTTTTTTCTTTTTGCTTATGTGGCTTTGAGGAATCGAACCCAGAGCCTCATGCATGCAAGACAAGCGCTCTACCAATGAGCCACCTTCCCAGCCCATCCCTGAAGTATTTTTGCTCAAAGCTCTTGCTCTGTCACTTGAGATACAGCTCCATTTATGGCTTTTTCTAAGTAGTTTATGGGAGATAAGAGTCTCAAGGACTTTACTACTCCGACTGGCTTTGAACTGTTAATTGGAGATCAAAATCTCATGGATTTTCCAGCACAGGTTGTCTTTGAATCTCAATCCTCAGATTGCAACCTCCTGAGTAGGTAGGATTACAGGCGAGAGCCACTGGTGCCCAGATTATATTTCTGCCTTTTAACAAAGAAGTTGATGTGTACAATGCATCTTGATCTGTGTCATCTCTTCAATATCTTCACTCCCCTACAAAAATGTATTTGACTTTTGAAATGTAATTCATACTTTAATTACATCATTGCAATCATGCTATACAGATCCCCTCTTAACAAAATCAAACAGTTTACAAGCTGACATGAATCTCTTTTTATTTCTTATTATTTAAAGTTGGGGTTTTGTCCTTAAATTTTTTAAATTAAATTTAAAAAATTTAAAAATTTTGACTTGGCAGGATATTTTTATTATTGTAATATAATAAGCTCAAGACATTTTAATATGTTACCATTTTTCAAATAGAATCATCTCTACTTTTATTATTTTCTATTTTTAACCTTTCTCCCACTTTTTATTGTTCACAGTTTAATCAGTACCTAGTAATTGTATTATGTGGAATGTTTCACTGTGATATTTCCAAGCACTCATAAAATGTATTTTGATCATGTTCACCTTTCTGTAACTCTTTCTAAATTGAATATATTTTTTCCTAGTCCTGGTGCTTGAACTTAGGGCCTGGGCACTGTCCTGAGCTTCTTTTGTGCTAACACTGTACAACTTAAGCCACAGTTAGCACTGTACAACTTGAGCCACAGCTCCACTTCCAGATTTTTCTGTTTGTGTACTGAAGAATCAAACCCAGAGCTTCATGCATGCTAGGCAAGCACTCAACCACTGAGCCACATTCCCAGTCCCTAAAATGAACAATGTTTAATTAAATAATGGAGTAAGTACTATAGCAAAATAAAATAGTGTCCTTTATCCCCTCAATTCTGATATTTTCTTTAACTGTAACTGGATTTCCACTTCTTTTCTAGATGTTCTGATTTATTGTTCAAATCACACATGTTTATGGAATGAATTGGCATTATTTGAATCCTGGATCAATTACCTCCAGGAAGAGGCAACTGATTTGATATTCCCAATTTTTTATTTATCGCTAGCTCATAGCCTTAACCTTACAATTTTCCAGAGATAGAATGTACATCTCTGGTCCTGACTCTTTGTTCAAGTGTGTAGATTTTTTTGGATCAAAGGCATTCAGCTAGGTTTTCAGTTTTGTTCCTACTATACACAAAA
The DNA here is from genome assembly GCF_000151885.1 of Dipodomys ordii. NCBI lineage: Eukaryota > Metazoa > Chordata > Mammalia > Rodentia > Heteromyidae > Dipodomys > Dipodomys ordii. The sequence continues at coordinate 142,067 of NW_012267311.1, read as the reverse complement.
AAACTTGTAGTTTTTATTTCTTGCTATTATTTCTAAAGTATTTATAATATGATTTTTTTTGTTGCTTTGTATGTCTCTCCCCCACTGTATAACCCTTGTTTTCACTGTATTTGATGTTGGTATAATTTGGGGAGCGTAAGGGAAAAAACAGGGATACAGGTAGACCCATTGCAACAATGAGATATACAAGACGGTATGTCAAAAAATGAACTTTAAATCTTTGGTGGAGAGGTGGGGAAGGGGAGCGTAGTTGAGGAGGTGGGAGGGAAGGGATGGTAGGGGAAAAACAAAGGAGGAGACAACAATGTTTGATAAGAAATGTACTCACTGCCTTGCTCATGTAACTGGAAACCCTCTGTATGGTATTTTCACAAAAAAAAAACTTATTATAAAGAAGATCCATGTGCAGAAGTAAAAACGTAACTAGGAAATTTGATGAGACTGACAGGGGTAGAGATGGGTGGAGGCAGAAAATGATATGAGATGGCTCTAATCAAGATACATTGTACACATAAATAGACATGTTAAATTGTAACCCCTTTGCAGAACTATTTTAAATACCAATAAATAGATCTTCGAAAAAGGATTTACTGTTCAACTTCATGAAGAACAATAAATTTTTATTCTGAATTATAAAAAAAAATAAAAGAAAAACTTGCATGGCTCATTACTACAAGGCCAGGGTAGAAACCTGTGAACTCTAACAATCTCACAGATTCTTCATGAGGAGTATGTTAATGATTTTTAAGTCATTAAATTGGGGTTGCTTGTTAGTCAGCATTGATATGGAAATAGTTTTTCTACGCCAAAATGGTTGCCTAGAAATGCAGTTCTGTTCCCACTCATTCCCTAAATATGCTTCAGTTCATTCAGGACCAGATGGTAAATACCGAAACAATTAAAGTCATGGGTGAAAATACAGAGAACTACATCACACTACTACCTGTGATCATGTAGAGGTAGAAAAATACAATGATTTTATGGAGTGAAGGGATTTTTGTTGTTTCATTTTGTGGTATTTTGTGCTGTTTTCAGGATTGAGCTCAGGACCTTGTTCTATGTCTGAGCGTCTTTGCTCAAGGCTAGTGTTCTATCATTTAAGTCACATCTTCACTACTGGCTTTTTGGTGGTTAATTGTAGGTAAGAGTCCCACAGACTTTCCTGCCCAGGCTGGCTTTGAACTGTGATCTCTAGATCTCAGCTTGCTCAGATTACAGGAATGAGCCACCACTGCCTGGTTCTAATGATTTTTTTTAATGTATTATTGTAAAGGTGATATACAGAGGGGTTACAGTTACATAAGTCAGGTTATGAGTACATTCTCTTTTGAAAAGTTTCACCCCCTCCCTCATTCTCTCTTAGTATTTTTCTCCTGACTCACTCCCCCATCAAGTTATATGTTTCATTTCCAATGTAGTGTTTAGTGGTTTCAGTGGTTTACCCTTTGTCTCACCTTTTCTATGTTTTCCCTTCCCCTCTCCAAATTAGATAATTTTTTTTGGGTCCAGTCGTGGGGCCTGAACTCTAGGCCTAGGCGCTGTCCCTCAGCTCTTCAGCTCAAGGCTAGCGCTCTACCACTTGAGCCACAGCGCCACTTCTGGCTTTTTTCTTTTTGCTTATGTGGTGCTGAGGAATCGAACCCAGGGCCTCGAGCATGCAAGGCAAGCGCTGTACCACTGAGCCACCTTCCCAGCCCCAAATTAGATAATTTATATACAAGACAAAGGGTACAGAAATCAAAAACAGGGACAGAAAGGAATAAACCAAAGAGAGAATACAACAACAACCACAACCACAAACAGTACAAAAAAACCCACAATCTCTTGCTTCCTTTATTTCAAATGCATTTCTTTAAGCATCATTTTATATGATCATAGGTGCATTTTATATGATCATATGAGCCCTTGTGATCCTTTCCTAAGAATTTCCTCTTTTGATATCATGTGTGAATATTTAGACTGCTCTTTAATTAATCAAGTACAAGTGTAATTTTTTTGTTTTTTACTATCCATTGGGTTTACTTGTAGATTCATAGGCACATTTTAATTATTACAAATGAATGTATGCAACTTGTGTTTCTCTGAGTCTGGTTTACCTTGCTTAGGGTAATTTTTTCCCAAGTCTTCTCATTTCCTTGATAATGGTTCAATGTTATTCTTTCTGATGGAAGCATAGAATTCCACTGTGTATATACTACCACATTTTCTTGTTCCATTTGTCCACTTAGGGGCATCTGGGTTGATTCCATATCTAAGCTATGGTAAGCAATGCTGCAATGTACATGGTTATTATGGGAACATTAGTATGTCCTGGTTTGTGATCAATTGGATAAACACCCAGGAGTGGTATTGCTGACTCATAGGGAAGCTTTATGTTTAGTCTTTTGAGGAACCTCCAGAGTGGTTGAATAAATTTACATCCCCACTAACAGTGTAATAAAGTTTGCTCTTTTGGCCACATCCCCTCCAACATAGGTTATAGTTTTCCTGATAATGGCCATTCTAACTGGGGTGAGGTAGAGTCTCAATGTGGTTTTGATTTGAATTTCTTTTGTGGCCAGAGATGTACAATATCTCTTCATGTGTCTATTGGATATTCTTATTTCTTCTTCTAATAAGTGCCTCTCTTTAAGTACTTAGCCTATTTATTAATTGGGTTGCTGTTTCTTTTAGGATCTGTTTTTGGGAGATTTAATTTTGTGAACTCTGAGTATATTTTACTAAGGACCTTGGGTGATGTATAACTAGTAAAGATCTTCTCTCGTTTTGTGGGCTTTCTATTTTTTCTTGCTAGCTACGTCCCTTGCCATGCAGAAACTTCAGTTTCATGCAATCCCATTTATCCAGCCTTTTTTTGATTTGTTGTGATTCTGGATCTTTGCTTAGGAAGTTTAAGCCTGTGCCAAGGAGCCTTAGTGTTTCCCCTATGCCTTCCTGTATTATTTTCAGAGTATCTGCTCTTACCATGAGGTCATCAATCCATTTGGAATTGATTCTGGTGCAAGTATTATATAACAATCTAACTTCAGTTTTCTGAATGTGTACTGTATAGTGAGATCTAACAGCACCATTTGTTGAAGAGATTATCTTTCTCCCATCCTGTGTTTTTGGCTCCCATATCCAAGATTAGGTGACTATAGGTCTGTGGGTTCATTTCTGCGTCTTCAAGCCCATTCTTGTGCCATTACCAAGCTGGTTTTTATTTCTACAGTTTTGTAATAGAGTTTGAAGCTGAGTGTAGATATTTTCCTGCTAAGGATTGTTTTTGCTATTCAAGGTTTTCTATTATTCCATATGCATTTTTGGATTGCTTCTTCTATATCATTGAAGAATGTTGTTTGGATTTTGATAGGTACTATATTGAACTTGTAGATATCTTTGTCAGTTTTGTCATTTTCATGATGATAATCCTATCAATCCAGGGACATGGGAGGTTTTTTTCATTTTCTTAGTTCTGCTTGAATTTCCTTTTTCAGGTTTTTAAAGTTTTCATCGTAGATGGCCTTCACACCTTTGGTTAATTCCCAGGTATTTTATTTTTTGAGGCTAATACAAAATCAGTTGCTTTCCTGATTTCAATCTCTGTCTTCTCATTGTTGGTACACAGGAGAGCTATTGATTTTTGTGGGTTAATTTTATACCCTGTTACTTTGTCAAAGAGAATCACATCTGAATTTAAAGTAAACATTGACATTGTAGACTTTCAGTTCAGCAATATGACTGGATAGGTCATTTAGGAGATAGAGAAAGTCAGTAATTATTGACTGATATTTGAAAAAATGTGATGTAGGCAAACTTGTATTTGGCTATTCATCCAAATGCTTATACTTCCCCTTTTGCCATTCACTTTTCCACATGAATTCATTCCCTTTCAACCAGCAATTGGGTCCGCGTCCAGATTGTCAATGAGATCATCCATATTCTTTGCTTTGGTCAATGGAAGGTTATTGAGATGACAAAAGCAGAGCCTGTGCTCTCATGGTGATTTTCTGCTTTGTGTGTTTGATGTCACCAGTAAGATAATACCCCACACAGTCTGTTGGTCCCACAGAGGAGGGAGACATGGCAGCAGACCTTCACTGTGGTACAAAACTAGGGAATTATGAACAAGGATTGTTTTGTTGTAAGCCATTTCATTTGGGGACTATTCTACTATGACATTAACTTATTTTTCTGTGTTTCCCTTTTACTGTGTCTCCTATAAAAATATCTCAAATTTATCTTGCACAGTTCTGATTAAAATGTATTTTTATGTTTCCAGTGTAGCTTGTTAATTCTGCTTTGATAATCCTTAAGATTTCTTATACATTTATTTTCTTCAACTTTTATTATAAAAATCCCATACATACATAAACATACAATGAATCATACAACGAAACCCTGTGCATTCATTACCATGCTTCAATTATTGTCTCCTAGCTAATCTATTGCTGCATCTCCCTCATCCTCCCTCTATCTTTACAGCTATCTTGAAGTATACCCAGGTATCATATAATTTCAGTTCCAACATTTCAATATGTACTTTTAAAGATAAACACTACGTTTATAAATATAATTGCTGTTTTATCATTACATTTTTTGTTAACAATAAGACCATCAAATACTTACTTCATGTTTATATGTATTGCCCATTCTTTAAAATATAGCTTTTATTTCAATTAGGATCCATCCATATATATATACATATGTATCATCATTAGTTTACATACTGCTAAATCTCTTTTAATCTGTAGATTTTCTCTATGTTCTGTTTTATCCTACTCTATATTTATAGAAAAAATAAGTTATTGTCATTTTCCTATATATAATATATTCCAATGGTCTATGATTGATCTAATGATAGGAATTATTTTATTACTTATTACCACATACATAAAGATACATACATATGTGCACATGTATGTGTATATGTCTTTATTGGTAAATTCAAAATAATAACACTAATATTATTAGCACTGGAAGAATGTTGAAAGATTTTTCACTTACTTTGCCTTTAGAGTATAACCCACAGATACAGAGTTAAATTTGTGTAACTTTCAAAAATAAGTGCAATGGTTTAAAATCAATCTGTGTCATTAGGGCAAGAGTTACACTTTTGTGACATTTTGCCTTCAATCCTGACTCTATTTTTAATTTGATTTTGTTTTATAAATAGGTAAAGCATACCTAGCTGTTGCCAGGAACATTAGAGAACTACATGAAAATATATGATTGGATATGCCTTTTATATTCTACTTGAGAATTAAAAACATATGAAATCAAAATTACAAAAGCTACAGACAAACCACTTTATGAAGACAATGCAAAAGGAGGATTTGTAAATAGATTCAAAACTATATGCTCTCTGCAAAATGAAAAATAAAGATTGACTACATTGAGGGGAATCTTCCATTTTAAGTATAAGATTCACATACTAGCTAGATAGGCAGGTCTTACCCGGGGAAAGATAGGGAAAATATGAACATCCAAGCATCAAAATAAAAATTGTGCTGTGCAAGATTAAACTGCAAGGAAGATTTTCTCAAAGGCTATTGCAGTGGGAGAGGGAGCTAAGTTTGACATCAACTTAACTACACCAAAGGATGAAGAGTATTTTAGCTTTGAGAATCATGGCCCATCTATGTTTTCCCACTGGACATTGAAAGGAAAAATAAATATTCCCTTATTTCTGCAATGCAGATTCATTTTACAAGTAGGAGTAAAGGTTCATTGAAGATACTCTTCTTTCTCTAGAAACTGAAAAACAGGGATACTCACTTCTTTGAATGATTACATATCAGAGAGGGCTTCCACATCTTTGAGGAAAATATTCTTGGATTGTAAAACTAGCAAGAAGCTTAAAAAAAAACATTTATCTCTTCTACTAGTCAATGTTTTGCTACTGAGATGTCCATTATTGGGAGTTTTCATTCAAGACCAGTTTCACTCAATACTTAATGACAATGGACAAAATGGGGTGATGGGGAAAACTCTTAGACTCATGGACAAGAAGTAAAATGAAAGACGAGATTTGGAATTCCATAATTTCCTTTAAGGGCATGCCCCAATAACCTAAAGGTTTCCAAAGGTTCGCCCACCCTATCGTTCAGGGTTTAAACACATGAGTTTTGGGTTGATTTACAGCAACTATAGCACATCTCAAAGAAGCATAGAAAGGTTTAATAATTACCAATTTTATTGAGAATGTATTCTAAGAAAATCAAGGGGAGAGACCTCTGTGTTTCTGTAAGAGGCAAGTTGAGAGGGTGGTCAGGTACCTAGAGACAGAAAGGAACCAGTGCAAGTTTAGTCAAGCTCAGTTTAGCATCACGGCCATGTATCAATATAACATTATATTTTAAAGTTAAATATGTACATAATCTATATTTCAACAAATCTGCTTCCAGATTACACCTGGGAGAAATTAGCATATATATGCAAACTTAATTATGGTAATACATGGAGTAAAAAATTGACAAAGCAAATTTTTCAAAGAGAAAAATTATCTTTTTGTCTTCTGGCATCTTCAATCTGATCTTTAGAAGTTACTATTACCTTATCTGATAGTGAAGACTCAGACAGGTAACATAACTTCCTGGCCACTTTTGGGTAACATAAAATATCCTCATATTATACTGTATATTTTTGTTTTATATTTTAATACATTTTATTATCATTTGTTGAACAAAGGAGTTGTCACTCAAAAAACATCTTGGTCAATATCACCTTTCCTCATCCATTCCATCCCTACTAATTCCCTCAATTTTTCAAAATTTTAAGGTTTGCACTGAATTCTCCCCCACTCCTGACACTCTGATTTCTCTCTTCATTTATCTATTCTCTTTTCCTTGATCCCAACCCCCATATCCAATACCTGCTTCCTAGTGTTTATTTTTGAACTGTCAGTCTTTCTAAGAAATTGCATCAGTTGAGTTCTCCCCTGAATCTACCAAGTTTTGGTTAATGTATTTGTATACACTTGCATACTACCCTGTGTGTTTACTTATATACTTACAGGATAATTCTAGCTTCCACATATGAGAGAACACAGACAGCCTTTTTCTCTCTGTGTCTGACTTACTTCACTTAATGTCTCATGGCATTTTTAACTACATGATACAGCCTTGAATTATGAAGCATATAATTTATGTCTTGTCCCATGATCAAAAGTTTCATCTTTGTTTAGTGTTAAAAGTTTCACTTTTACTTCAGGTGGGAGCAGGGTCTGTAATGGCTTTTCAAAAAAAGTATGCAAGGAAAAAGAAAATGGATAAATATATGGGTTAAGCAATGTGAAAAATTAACATCAATTCTCCGTGGAATTGGAAGATACTGATAGTTCTCTGTGACAGATTTGTTCCCTTGTTCATCCATGCCCGGTTTTCCCCCCCACATACAATCTGCTGACTAAACGTCCAGGATTCAGTAGTATGTTTTACTGTAGATGGGGTCTCTTCTTCACATCAGGACATCCATGTTTCTCTCAAACTGACAAAACAGAGAGAGTTATGGTAGTATATGGCTGTAATCTCAGGATGGGAAAATTGGGAGAACAATGAGGGAAGGGGTAACATGTTTGACAATAATGTCCTTATTGGCTTACTTATGTAACTGAAACCCCTCTGTACATCCCCTTCACAATAATATTTTAAAAAATTTTTTCAAAATAAAAAATACTATGCTAGCTTTATAGGGTAATCAAAATTTAAATCAAATATTTAAAAAAGATATTTTAGCTGCATTTTATTTCATTCAAATTATTTCAAGGAAAGATGTAGAAAAAGTACAGCAGGACCTAGACCTAAAGATAAGACAACAGACACAAAAAAATAAAGAGATAAGTGAGAAGGAAAGGTTTATTATATCCTGCAGCATATGTTAATTTGTTTGTAGTCATTCATGGCACCTTCTTTAGCTGGGTCACAGAATATTTAGCACCTCAATACAATGCTGCTTGAAACCACTAATCAATTTATTAACCACTGTTTACAGCTTTGCAGCTGCTTCTAACCTGCTTCAAAGGGGTTTTTCCTAAGGATCTCCTCTCTACTTTTGATCTCCTCTTCTCATGTGCTTACTAAATGTCTACTATATGGTAGTTAAGCATTTTTAATAACAGTTCTGAATTGATTAAATGAACGAATGCAGAGAAAGAAGGTGATTCTGTGATCTCCATGACTGAGCTTTAATATAGAGGTATGATCCTATTGATTAGTTACAGGTGTTTTATTGTTTTCATTCCCCAAACTGTATTCTGCATTCATTTCAATACCCTGACCTTCAAGATTCATCTTTACCCTGGGGTCAAAACTAATATCATAGTAGTGTTCACACAAATACAGGAATTCCAGTGGATCACATAGCAGAAGTTTGAACAATACAAGGTCAGACTCTCTTGGGAGAAGAATTAAATCTCTGTGTTTTTGTTACAGTCAATATCGAAAAAATAACTAGGACCTACCTTGAAGGATTAGTGAAGGAGTAAATGTCAAGGATATAGACCAATATCTAGTACATGTCCCACAGATATTATTTATGAATAGTTTCCTGTCTACAATACACCTAGAGGTTATTTTACACATTTATAAGAAAACTATGATCAAAAGCATTATATGGATTCCTCCCTTGGCTTACCTCTCAGATATTTGTGGTGAACAAGTTTAGGATTACCTTGCCTCCAAAGGACTCCTAATGGTACCTACCAGAGATACCTGCATTAAGGTAAACACTGCCCCAACTCTTCTTTTATGTAGGAAAGTAAACATTTTTGTTTCTTTTAAAAAATTTTTCAAGCCCCACAACTGACAAAAATATTAATTTACTGGGTTTTATTGAAAGGATGAATAAGATTTAATAGACAAAGCAGGGAGAGTAGAGGACTCCCATCTATGAGGACCACATGAATGCACACATGTATATGTCAGACTATCAACTGTTTAAGGAACTAGGTTGTAGGGTTAGAATGGTAAATTAGAGAGTGGCTAGCATTAACAGTTTTAAAAAATTGTTGTTGTTGTTGTCGGTTGTGGGGCTTGAACTCTGGACTTGGGCTCTGTCCCTGCGCTCTGCAGCTCAAGGTAAGTGCTCGATGATGACTTCAGCCACAGCACCACTTCCAGTTTTCTGGTGGTAATAGTTTCACTGACTTTTCTGCCTGGGCTGGATTTGACCTGTGATCCTCAAATCTCAGCCTCCTGAGTAGCTGGGATTACAGGCATGAGCCACCAGTGCCCTGCAGTTTTTAACCGTTTATTTTTTTTTAATTATAGAAATACTGTACAGAGAGGAGTAAAGTAATGAGTACATTTTCTATGGAGCACTGTTACCTTCTTTGTATTTCCCCTATCATCCCTTCCCTCAACAGCTCCCCAACTCCTCACTCCCCCCCCCACCAAGTTATAAAGTTTGCTTTCAACATATTGTCTTGTACATCTCATTGATGCAATGGTTCAACCCGTATCCTTGTTTCAGTATTTTGTTATTTCCCTTCTCCTACCCAAATTAGAAAATTGTATATATAAAATGCAGGGCACCGGAACAGTGGTTATACCATGTAGGAAGAATATACAAAAAAACCCAAAATGTCACATAGTCCATTTTAAAAACAATAGCAAGAAAGAAAAAACCTCTTGTGTCCCTATCTTGGGCTTCATTTCACTTAACATCATCTTATATGGTCATATGTACATAGCTTAGCTTTTGACTTTTTCTGCTTGCCTTAGACTTATACTAGTTATTGCAAATAAAGGAAACCTTGGGATCTATGTTTCTTTGGGTCTGGCTTAGTTCATTTAATATAGTTTTTTTCCAGGTCTTTCTTAACAAATTGGGTGGTGTCATTCTTTCTGATAGAGGCATAGAATTCACACACACACACACACACACACACACACACACACACACACACACACATCACATCTTCTTGATCTATTAATCTACTGAGGAGCATCGGGTTTGGTTCCATATCTTAGTTACGGTAAATAATGCTGCAATAAACATAGTTGTGCAGGTAGCCTTAATATGGCCTTGATTGTGATTGTTTGGGTAAATGCCCAAAAGTGAGATTTCTGGGTTATAGGGGAGCTCTAGGTGGAGTCTTTTGAGGAACCTCCATATTGCTTTCCAAAGTGGTTGAACAAGTTTACACTCCCACCAACAATGCAATAGAGTTCCCTTCTGGCCCATCCCCTCCAACATTAGTTGTTACTACATGAGCTAGAATCTCAATGTTGATTTGCATTTCTTTTATGGCTAGAGAAGTTGACCATTTCTTCATGTGTCTATTGGCCATTCTTATTTCCTCTTCAGAAAGGTTTCTCTTTAAGTCTTTAGCCCATTTATTTATCGGGCAGTTACTTCTTTGAGAATTTGTTGTAGGGGGATATAGATTTTTGAATTCTAAGTATATTTTAGATATGAGACCCTTTTCTGATGTATGGCTAATGAAGATCTTCTCCTGGTCCTTGTGCTTTCTATTGATCTTGCTAGCTAGCTATGTCCTTTGCCATGCAGAATCTCTGTAGTTTAATGCAATCCCATTTGTTCAACCTTTCTTTGATTTGTTGTGTTTCTGGTTCTCTATTAAGAAAAGTTTGTCCTCAGCCAACGAGGCCTAGGGTTTCTCCTATTCCATCCTGTAATGTTTTCAGGGAGTCTGCTTTGACTTCGAGGTCTTTGATGCATTTTGAGTTGATTCTGGTACAGAGTGATATAAGGATCTAACTTTAGTTTTCTACAAGTAGTTAACCAATTTTGCCAGCACCATTTACTGAAGAGGCTGTCTTTCTTCCATTCTATTTTTTTAGCTCCCTTATTGAAGATTAGGTGGCCATAGATCTATGGGTTCATTTCTGGGTCTTCAGTTCTATTCCATTGGACCTCAGGTCTGTTCTTGTGCCAGTACCAACGTATTTTGATTACTATGGCTTTGTAGTAGAGTTTGAAAGTTGGTATTGATATTCCTCCAGCACTGTTCTTTCTGCTAAGGATTGTTTTAGTTATTTGAAGTCTTTTATCATTCCACATGAATTTTTGGGTTGCTTCTTCTTGGAATATTGATAGGTACTGTATGGAATGTGTAGATAGCCTTTGGAAGTATTGTCAATATTTAAGCATTTTGTTTTTTGCCTTCCCCTCCCCAAATTAGAGAAATGTATATACAAGATGCAGGGCACTGACACCAAATACAGTGAAAACAGGGGTTATACCATGGGGTAGAAACATAAAAAAGAAACAAAAAATCTCATTGTACAGTATAAATATGTTAGAAACCATAGCAAGCAAGAAAAAAATATTTGTGTCCCTATCTTGGGGTTCATTTCACTTAACATCATCTTATATGGTCATATGTACATAGCTTTTGACCTTTTCTACTTGTCCTGCACATGTATTAGTTATTGCAAATAAGGGAAACATGGGACCTATGTTTTTGGGCCTGGCTTACTTCACTTAATATAACTTTTTCCAAGTCATTCCATTATTTCCTAACAAATGAGGCAATGTCATTATTTCTGATGGAGGCATAAAATTCCAGTGTGTGTGTGTGTGTGTGTGTGTGTGTGTGTGTGTGTGTCCCATTTATCTATTGAGGGGCATCTGGGTTGGTTCCATATCTTAGCTATGGTAAATAATGCTGCAATAAAAGTAGTTGTGCTGGTAGCCTTAGTATGGCCTTGTTTGTTGTCATTTGGGTAAATGCCCAAAAGTAGGATTGCTGGGTCATAGGGGAGCTCTCTGTGGAGTCTTTTGAGGAACCTCCATCCTGCTTTCTGAAGTGGTTGAACAAGTTTACACTCCCACCAACAATGAAGTAAGGTTCCCTTCTGGCCACATCCCTCCAGCATCTGTTGTTGGAGTTCTTGATTATAGCCATTCTAACTGGGGTGAGTTGGCATCTCAATGTTGTTTTGATTTCCATTTCTTTTATTACTAGAGAGCTTGAGCATCTCTTCATGGGTCTTTAGCCCAGTTATTTATCACGTAGTTGTTTCTTTGAGGATTGGTGTTGAGTTCTAATTTTATTCCTTGTGGTCTGAGAGAATGCATGGCATAATTTCAATGTTTCTGAAATTGGACAAATTTGCTTTGTGACCTAAAATGTGGTCTATTTTGGAGAATATTCCATGTGTTGCTGAGAAGAATGTGTATTAGGATGCTGGTAGGTGAAATATTCGGTAGATGTCTGGTAAGACTAGTTGGTCTATGCAGTTGTTTAGATCTGTGGTTTCTCTGCTGGATTTTTGCCAGGTTGATCTATCCAGCAGGGATAGTGGTGTGTTAAATTCCCCAATAATTAATGCCTTGGCATCTATGTGAGATTTGAGGGAAAGTAGTGTTTCTTGGATACATTTGGGTGCTCCGTTTTTTGGTGAATAGATATTTAGAATTGTAGTATCCTCCTGAAGGAGTGATCCCTTAATTAGTATGTAATGACTTCTTTATCTCTTCTCACTAATTTTAATTTGAAGTCTATATGATCTGCTATTAGGATTGCAACTCCCGCCTGTTTATGGGGGCCACTTGCTTGGAAGATTTCATTCCAGTCTTTTACCTTTAGAATATGTTTATTTTTTAGGGTAAGATGTGTCACTTGAAAGGCAGAATATAGAATTATCTTGCTTTTTGATCCAACTAGGCAGTCTATGTCACTTAAATGAAATGTTAAGTCCATTAGTATGGGGAGTTGGGACTGAGAGTTGTTTGGTAGTTCCTGCCATGTTATCTACCTTCTTGGGGGCTGTGCCAACTGGGTTCTTCCTATGATTCTTGGATTCTCTGTTTGGGGGATGTTTCTTGGCCTTTATTGTGCTCTTGTTAGTTTTCTGTGTGTAGGACATCTTTACATATCTTTTGGAGAGCTGGTTTGGTAGAGATATATTGTTTCAGTTTTTCTTTGATATGGAAGGTTTTTATTTGACCTTGGGTTATGAAGGAGAGTTTAGCTGGGTACAGTATTCTTGGTTGATAGTTGTTTGTCTTTAGGGCATGGCATACATCATTCCAGGCTCTTCTTGCTTTAATTGTCTCTGCTGAGAAATCTGAAGCTATTCTGATTGTTTTCCTTTTATAGGTGATTATTTTACAGTTATTACAGAGGTGACGTACAAAGGGATTGCAATTACATGAGTTTGGTAATGAGTACATTTTCTAGTTAAATTTCTAATTATATTGCATTACAAGTTTTCATGGATTTTTTGTGCATATATCTTTTGGGGTGGGGAAGATCCCTCTAGTACCTTTTATTTTATTAGTGTAACTAAACACATTTTTACTTAAAGTTTATCATCTGTTTCATTTAATAAACACAGGTACATGACTTCTTTTTTTAAAAAGTTTTTTTTTAATCACATAAAGCTTGGCCAAGATTTCTACATAGTAAACTTTAGCAAATCTCTTCACAGTACCATATCCCCAAATAAAATATTTTCCCTAAGGAAGTAACTCAGACACGAATGCAATTTCTAGAAAATTGCTTTCCAGTAGGTATGGATGTGAATTATTCTCTTGAGTGATATTTATCTCACCCCCATCCTTAAAGCCGGTTGCATGCAGGATGTCAGTAGCATAAACTATGAAGCAAATAAAAGACATTAATATGTATCCCTCATTCTGCTCCTATGGGAATTCGATAACAAATCTATCAAGGCCATTTTCACACTTAGAGGTTGTTTATTTGTTTGATTTGTAAATGGATATATTTATGTCATGTCAGGTTTTACAACATTTACATTTGGATAAAAACCCACAGAAAAATGACAGCAGCATATGGTACAATTTTAGATATTAAATGGTCTATTGGTCAAGTGGCATTCTTTTTCTAGCAACAGAGACCCAGTTTAGTAAATAAACCACAATAAAATGATAAATTGATAGATGATGGATATGTTAATTATATTGACTGAATTACATAGATCAAACCATTATATTGCACCCCTGGAATATACATAATTATTATACATCAATTATAAATCAATGTGTATGTGTGTTGTTAAGGGACAGGACCTGGGCACTATCCCTTAGCTTTTTCATCCAAGGCTGCCCCTTAACTTTTTCACCAAAGCAAGCACTTTACCACTTGAGTACAGCCCCACTTCTGGCATTTCGGTGGTTAATTGGAGATAAGAGTTTCATGTACTTTCCTTCTGAACTGGCTTGGAAACACAATTCACAGATTTCAGCTTTCTGATTAACTAGTAAAAGATAATAATGGCATTAATTGAGGAAAATAAACATTTACTCTTCTATGTATCCACTCATAAAAATTAATTATAAAGTAAAATATAAAATACTAGACATATGTACATTCGTTTATTTTTATTCTTTTTTTTTGTCAGTCATGGAGCTTGAACTCTGGGCCTGGGTGCTGTCACTCACTTCTTCAGCTCAAGGAAAGCACTCTACCACTTGAGCCACAGCACCACTTCTGATTTTCTGGTGGTTTATTAGAGATAAGACTTTTCCTGCCCAGGCTGGCTTTGAACTGTGATCCTATGATCTCAGCCTCCTGAGTAGCTTGGATTACAGGCTTGAGCCACCAGTGTCAAGCTATCATTTTCATTGTTAATATCAAAAATTTTCTGAAGAATTTGGATATATCAACTGAGGATGTTCTTAGATTATTTGGAGGGAGGACCATTCTCTGGTCTAGGGGGCAAGAATGCCTCTTCTCAACTGTCATCACAGTTTGTATGTAGGTAATAAAAGAGTGTATAGTTCCAAATGGCTGGATACAACACTAAGCACTGACTAGAAACAAGCTCCAGAGAGGGCCATAGGGTCACAGCCATTACTGGTGACACTAGACTCAGAAGACAGAGTCCCATAGCTGTTAAACTCATTAAACCCTTCCTCAGAAATCCAAGCCATCGGCTTAGACTCTTGCTTCCTATCTTGAAACAGTGCCGTTTTTAGGACATAAGTTTATATAAAATTGCTTTGGCTTAACCCATATGCTTCAGGAGGAAGTTTAATAGAGAGGGTCCCACACTGACGACAAAGTACATGAGACAGACAGAAGGAAATCAAACTATTTCTGCACCCAATGTGTTGTCAATTTACTATTTTTCTGAATCTTGAACAATAGGAAAATGTTCTCCTACCAATGCCACCAAACACACTCTGGAATATCTAGGCTACCATTGTCTGGACAGTGTCTTGATCTGCCCACTATCCCCTTGCTATACTCAACACATGTGAAGCAACACATAACTTCAAATGTTACTCATCATTTTCCTCTGGCATTTCTCAAGTCTGACAATGGTTTATAGATAAGTCTTTGGGGAAGGGAGGCATGAAGTTGGTTTTATTTTCCATTCAATTACCTTTTCTACACTTCTCCCATATTCCTCTTCTACTCTGGCTGTTTCAGCATGAGAGAATGGGAAGAGGGTTTGAAAGAAGTGTCAAGCGTTTTGTTCGGCTTCATATAGCTTTTGGTGTTCTCAAAATAAGTGTCATCCAAAAACTGATATCATGTCAGTATCTATGTGAAATGTGCCCTCTTCCTCAAGCCCATCAGAGATTTGTACACTATTCTCTAACTCTTTGATATATTCCCCATCTGTCCATTTAAACATCCTCTTCTATCTCTTGTTCCTTTTCACTGAAGGCTAGCACTCTACCATTCGAGTCACAGTCTAGTGGCTCTTGTCCCATTAACTATGGTTGAAGATAAGTCAATATCATAATAATCTTTTTAAAATTTTATTTATTGTGAACATAATGTACAGAGGGGTTAAAATTCCATGGGCAATATAATGAGTGCATTTCTTATCAAACATTGGTGCCTCCTCCTTTGTTTCCCCTTCCCATCCCTTCCATCTTCCCTTCTTACCCCTCTCCCTCCTCCCCCACCCCCTTACCCCCCACCCCCCGAAACAAAGTTGTAAAGTTCATTTTCGACATAATATCTTGTACATCTTATTGGTGCAGTGGGTCCACCTGTATCCCTATTTAAACAATTTGTTTTCCCTTCCCCTCCACAAATTATACCAACATCAAATACAGTAAACACAGGGGTTATACCATGGGGGAGGGACATACAAAGCAACGAAGAGATTTTTTTTGGGGGGGTCCAGTCGTGGGGCCTGAACTCTGGGCCTGGGCGCTGTCCCTCAGCTCTTCAGCTCAAGGCTATCACTCTACCACTTGAGCCACAGCACCACTTCTGGCTTTTTTTCTTTTTGCTTATGTGGTGCTGAGGAATCTAACCCAGGGCCTCAGGCATGCAAGGCAAGCGCTCTACCACTGAGCCACCTTCCCAGCCCCACGAAGAGATATCTTATAAATGTGTTAGATACAATAGCAAGAAAGAAAAAAACGAATCCTTAACTTGAGGTTCATTTCACTTAATATCAACTTATCTGACCATTTCTGCTTATCTCAGACATATTCTAGTTATTGTAAATAAGGGAAACCATAGGACTATTACAATATATTTTCTCAGTTTAAGAGTTTCTGGCTAAATTCTGAGACATCAGGAATTTAAATTAAAAGCAACTAAGGAGAATTAGTGATAAATTTCTACATTTTTTATTTTATTCTCCCACCTACTTGTTACAGCAGTTCAGGCAGAGAGCTCAATACTGTTTCTTCTACCCTGGCCAATGGCAGAGAATAAAATGTGGACAGAAGGGAGAGTTGACTAAAAGAAATGAGAGTGTATACAGGCTGCTATAATTCTACCTCCTGAGATCTGAGTTGCTTGGTCCATGAAGGGTTATCCACATTCTCCAATAGCACTAGAGAGCCCATATGATTTCAATTTACCTAAAAATGGAATTTTCTTAAGCATGTAGAACTATATTATTATTTTGAAATTTTAAGCCTGCAACTCAGTACGACTCTAAAATACTGAAAGCTTCCTCATCACAGGAAGCATGAATTGAGGACCTGCGTTTAATATCACAAAGCAAAAAAAAAATCCTGCAAAGAAAATGAAAGGGCAAAAGGCACTCTTACAGAATGTAGTATGTTAAGCAGCTATACATGGCATTTATCTTCAATAAGAACCATTGAACAGGTGGGAAGCGGGATTTAATATGCTTTGTTTCAACTCAACATCAGATGGTAGACACCAAAACCAAAGGTGTAATCTTATCAAATACAGTAACTGAATTTGAGCTTATCCACTCAATATTAATGACACTAAAACTCACAGAAAATTAATTCCATGTCGAGTATGTACCCAGATAAAACCAAGGCAAGATTATTTTCAATTAGCACAGATAAAGTAGATTTCCTTTAAGTGAAACACATTTCAATGCTGAAAGAATGGGAAAAGGGCAGAAATATTTAAATAACTAGCATATGCTTGAACAGAGGAACTAAGTTTAATATAATAAGTAATTTATTAATAAGGAGCTGATAATTAAAATTAACTTTATAATTATCAGATTTTCTAATTTTAACTACTTTAAAAATAATTCCTGACTCCCAGAAATTTCACATTTAGAGATATTAAAAATCTCATGACTTTTAAGATAATTGACTTTTATGACAAGAACATTATGATTAACACTACAGTGAATATAAATTTTTAGTGATTTTTGTTGGGAAAAAATGGCTCTTGCCTGTTAGCCTAGATATTCAGGAGGCTGAGATCTAAGGATTATGGTTCTAGCCCAGGTATTAAAGTCCATGAGATTCTTCAATTAACCATTAAAAAGCCAAAATTAGAGATGGTGCTCAAGTGATAGAGCATTATTAGCCTTGAACACAATAGCTCAGGGACAGTGCCCAGGCCCTAAGTTCAAGCCCAGGGACTAGCACGCACACATGCACACATGCACACACACACACACACACACACACTAATTTAATAACTTCTGTCTAACACACTTAATTTTTCTGAAGAAAATCATTATTTTTCAATACATCTGAAGCACAAGGAAAAATGAACAAAGCTTTTCATTTTTAAATAACTAAATTGAAAGTTGAAATTGCTTTACTTTGTTCAGCTTATGGAGGTGGAGAAGGTTCTTAAATTAAAAGTCCTTAGATAGAAGAAAAGGGTTGAATTATCTGATAATCATAAAAAAACAAGCTCTGAAAAATGCTTGTACAGTTAAATGCCTAATCATTTTGATGAAGCAAGCACTTAATTTTTAGCTACCTTTCCATAGTGAAGACAACTAAAAGAAAAGCAATTACAATCTTAAAATGAATCAGAGACCTGCTGAGTCCGAACCTTCATTTTTCTATAAGGAATCCAATAATGTTGTGATGAACTGAGATGTGTATTATACTAGTTTCCTTCACACCAATTGTGTGGCTACATTTGCCCACATCTATTACGATCATTATCATACCAAGCACTCTTTGTTATAAACAACATCTTCAAAATGTGAACAATCAATATTAACTAGAAAATCGAGATAATAATGAGTTGGAATTACATAATAGATTTATCTGCAAGGTGGGCTGTGGTACCACAGGGTTTTATATAAGATGTAAAGGTGTGTTGTAGTGAAAATGTTTCAGACACACAGAACTAAATGTCTTATTCTTGGTTAGCATCAAATCTTTAAAATATATTCTTCATATGTGCCCTCAGGTACATATGGAATCAATTTCTCTTTAACATGTCATGCAGTATCACTTGCTGAATAGTTGTTCCTGATAATGTTATTATAAGGCAGGAAAGACAAGAAGCAAAAGATCAAATGATCCTATATTTGAAAGGAACAGTGCGCTCTCCCACTACCCAGGCCTGCCTGTGTGCCCTGCACTCCCCCTCTCCACTATCCTCCAAATATCCTCCAAGTATCCCTCCTTACACATTTTTTTCCATTTCCATATTTGAATGGGGATAGGATATCTATCCCTGAAGTATAGAACTAGAGTTTTAACTGTAGTAATATGGCTTAAACCTAGAACACCAAAAGCAAGTGCAGCGAGGTGGTGATGATCCTCACACCAATAATAACTTTATGTGTGCATGTGTGTACATTTAAATACCTATATGCATATATGTATCTAATTATATATACAATACATCTTTTAGTTTAATAATAAAGTGCATCATATATAGAGAAATACATAAAAATAAAGCTTTTATCTCACAGCCTTGCTCTAAGTTTGAATAATGTATGGAATAGTTGTTCTTATTACTTATATGTTTAATAATTACTTTTTCTGTTTGTATCTGTGTGTGTGCTGGTCCTGAGGCTTAGCACAAACTTTTGTGCTTGAGGTTGGTACTCTACCATGTCAACCACAGCTAAACTTCTGATTTTTTGTTGTTTAGTTGAAGATAAAGATTCTCATGGACTTTCATGCCAGGGTTTGCTTTGAACAGCAGTCCTCAGATTTCAGCCTCCCAAGTGGCTAGGATTAGAGACATGAGCAGTAATTCTTATAACACTAGAATGCTACTGTCTCAACATGTAATTCCATTGAATCAATCCAAATCAGTTCAAATTTACATTTATTGAATACTTCCTTCTGCCAAACCATTCATTATAAGAGGCATTATGAAGAATATACCTAGGACATAGTTCTCATGGGTTTTAAAATCAAGATCAGACAGCTGAAAACACATATATTGTATTTAAGGGGAACATAATGTGTGCTAAACAATCTAAATATCCAAGAGTTCAGTCAATGTGAAAAAACTGAAAAAAAACTAGCAGAAGATATAACTTATTAGAGTTCTTAGAGAAGAATACTGATCCCTTATGAAAACTAGTCCTCAAAATAACATGACTCTCCAAAAATATAATTTTCTTCAGTTATAGATGAAAAAGTTGAAGCCATGAAAGTTTAGTGAATTTTCTAAAGTTTGTGCAGAATAGATAATGGAATTAATATCTAATTTCAAGTCTATCTGTTTCCAATCCCCATGTTTTCTATTTTATTGAGGTTAATAAAGAGAAAGATATGAGTCAAAAACTCATGGAAAGTGGCCTTCATGTAATAGACTTTGGCATAAGACAGACTGCAGAGGGAAATACTTTAAATTTAGAGAGGAGTGAGACTGAAGAGCATTCATGAATGAGGGACTCTGGTTGATTAGAGGAAACTCACACTTACCTTTAAATAGATCCTAACTTCTGACTCCCTTCTTCATGAGAGAAGGAAAAATATACTTCCTTAACAAGCTTACATACTGTACCTTGAGTAAACATATATGTAGCATTGAGTGCTAATAATACTCTATTGTGCCATTTAAAGACATCAGATCAATAAATGTTTTGAACTTGATTTATAGCTAAAATTATTTTCTGAAGACTCATAAAGTTCAAAGTTGAGGTCATTACTTTTTCTTTCTCTCTAAACCTGAGCTAAATCTCAAGGAAGAGAAACAAAAATAAATAACTCAAAAAGATGTGAGGGAAAAAATAGTGGACCAGCTAGTAAAATGACGTTAGGCAGTTTGATAAATTCAATTTACCAAGTATACATAATATAGAGTAGTAACAAATAGAGCAGGTCAGAGAGAACAAATTTCAAAAGCTGTTATACAAAAGATGTAAACATAAACGTGCTTATTGCAAAGTAGATAGAACTTAATTTCAAATGTTCCTCATTTTTATTTCCTTTCAAGTTTCTAGGAGAGACATGGCCAGTGGGAACAAATAATGTCTTACCAAATTTGCAAAAGTAAGTTATTTAAGCAGAATTATATCAGCTAAAAATGTCTCTCCTGCCAGCCAAGAGGCTTACAAATTGCCTCTATTATAGTTGAAAACTAGCTAAAAGGAGACTGAGTAAGCAGATTTTTGTTTTATTTCAGAAGATATTTTTTAATGTCTGGTTACTTCTTTGAAGAGTAGGTAGTTAAATTATTTTGATCCTCTTGTTGTTGGAAATATATGTAATATATTCGAACACCTACAGTTTATATACCTAGTCTCACCTTTATAATACTTCTTATTCGTTTCAAGAGAATGTACATCTCATGATCCACAAAATCTGTAAGATAAAGCACATTTTCTGAAGTAGAGAAGTTGATGACTGATTTTTGAATGAAGAACATATCTCAAGAAATCAATATGACATAAATCTAATATAACATGACTGTTAATAACTCTGGGTTGGGAATAAAGAAGACTTAATTCAAATCTAGAATTGTATAGATATAAGCATACTCATTTAGTTTTATGAAATTGAAAGTATAAATCCAATTCAACCTCCAAAATCTCAGTACTTGAATTGGTTCTCATCCACAGTAAAGTTTCTTAGATCAGTTCACTCAGTTCAGACATACCTCTAATTTACTTTGGACACCCTTTATATCTCAGCAGCTACTTGACACTTGGCAATGCATGAACACTGACTTCCTGAAGCATTGTTGATATGGAAGCAGAAGCTTGACATTAAATAAATCACCACAGAAATTAATACAAAGGACAAACAGTAGTAAATTTTAATACATGAAAATAAATTAGAAAGAACCACGGCAAAGAAAATAAGTAGTGTCTGCAAGAAATTAGCTTCTTGAGTATCATTGAGAGTATCATTGTTTGAGCTGATATTAAGTGAGCAGGAATTACATAAAGAAAATGAGAAAAGAAGTTATGAATTCAGGGTTTTTCGGGCAGCTGACAAGGCGTGAACTATACACAGAAGTAGAAGAAAACACAGCTTATGAAATCAGTACTCTTAACAGGGCTCTCTAAATTTGGTCATTATCATGTATGACAGTTAAAAATTAGGTGATATTACATTGTGTTTTTTCATTTATTAGTAAATAGTGTGTATGTACTATTGTAGTTTTATTATTTATAATATACAATCATAAAAATGATTGAAGATTGCATAAATTAGAGACAGTTTTCCACTCAGATTGTAGTTAATTCTGCATAGATTAGGGAACTTTAGTTTTGAAACCCTTCCTCTAATATTTTGGGATTAAAGTTGTAGCTTCAAGGCGAGTTTATTTTATGCTAAATTTTAGTGGTCTTATAGCTTTTCAAGTGATAGTCTATAAAAAAGAAGCAAATCTCAGTTAAAAATTGCTCTTTACACTAAGAAAATTATAAATTTTGCTTTCAAGCTATCTAAACAATAAGCAAATATTTCCATTAAAAATTGCCTGGCCAATTGACATATCTTGGCAAACAAATCAATGTGTTATATTTTTCAAAGTTCTCCAGAACTTTTAATTATATAATTACTTAGGAAAATATTAATATATTCAAAATGCACAACATAACTTTATGGATGTACTCACTGTGAAATGATTAGCACACGGTGATGGCTACATCCTTCACCAAAATTAGTTCACCTTTGCATGGGAAGGAGGGTGTAAAGGCACTCAGATGCTACTCTCTTAGCAAAATTTAGGTAAACAACATTAAGTATCACTATCATTGCCTTGGTAGTATGTTACATTCCAATTCTTTATTGCCTTATAATTGAACGTGTGTATCTTTTGACCAATATCTTTCCATTTCCCTGACCTCTCAATCCTTGATAATCATGATTCCATTCTTAATTTCTGATTTTGAGCCCTTTAGATTCCACATATAAGTGATATCATGCTATTTCTGTCTTTCCCTATCAGACATAATTCTGGGAATAAACTCTTCCAGATTATCCTTGTGGACACAGCAGACTTTCTTTATTTTCATGGCTAATTTATATAAGTAATATAATAATTATATAATACAAATAATACTCTATGTGTATTAATCCACCTTTCATCACTGTGAATGCATACCTGAGAAGGTCATGAGCAAAAAAAGATGGAAGGATTTATTGTGGCTCACAGTTTTGGAGGTTGAATATAATCAACTGGTTCTGTTGCAATGGGCCTGTGGTTAAACAGAAAGAACACCATGGTGACATCAGTGTTTAAGGCAGAAAAGTTTCTCACCTCTTAGTGTACAGGAAGCAGAGCGATCAAAGAAGAAATGAATATATGGTGTTCTAAGTCAGGCTTGGACCTACCACTCCTAATACAGATGTACCAGCTTAAGTCACTACCACCTTCCAATAATGTCATCAAGTTTTGACTATGTCAATAGATTAATTTTGAGAGCTTTTATGATTCAATCAATGACAAAAAGCCTATCATCTACAACCAATCTACAACCAATGAGTTCTTTTGGGGAGAAAGGTTATATCCAAACCATAATCACTTTAGATTTGTGTGTATGTGTATTTATATGTATACATATATCTTCTTTCAGTATTCTTTCATTTAACCATAGACACTTAGATTGTCAATTCTAAGTGATTTTTCAATGAACAAAAGGTATGATATCCCTTTGGCATACCTATGCTAATTCCTTCGGCTATACTCCCACAGGGTGATGGCTAAATTTTAGCATGGCTTTAGTTTTAGGGTTTTAGTATTTTGTTTTATTTTATTTTGTGGAAGTTCTGGGGTTTTAAACTCCGGGCTTGCGCACTGCCCCTGAGTTTATTTTGCCCATGGCTAACATTCTACCTACCACATAAGCAACAGCTATATTTCAGGCTTTTTTTGGTAGTTTATTGGAGGTAAGAATCTCATGAAGTTTCCTGCTCAAGCTGGCTTTGAATTTCCGTCCTCAGATTTCAGCCTCATGAATAAATACGATTACAAGTGTGAGCTATAGGTGCTGGCTTCTACTTTTAAGTTTGTGAGGAATCTCTGTATAGTTTTACATAATGGTGGCAACAACTAACATTATCCTATCAGGGTACATCTTGACAGCACTTGTCTTCACAGGTCTGAGGTGATATAGTATTGCTGTTTTGACATTCATGGCACAGATGATTATTCCACACCTTTTCATAAACCTCTTGGATATATAAATATCTATGTAAGAAAATGATTGTTCAAGTCTTTTATCCATTTTTGGTTGATTTTGTTGTTGCTGTTGTAAGACAGTTACATGTGTTCTGTATGTATTTTGTATATTAAGCTCTTACTAGTTCTGTGGTTGGAAAACATCCCCTAACAATCATGGGCTGCTTTTTTATTGATTGCTTTTTTTTTACTTTATTAGTAGCTTTTTTATTTTCTTGATTATTTCAGTTGTAATTCAGCAGCTTTTAAATTTGATATAATCCCACTTGTATGTTTCTTCTTTTGTTGCTGTGGCTTTTGATGTAGAATCCAAAAAATCCTTGTCAAGGCCAATGTAGATGAGCATTTTCCCTATGTTTTCTTCTAAGGAGTTTTATAGTTTTGAGGCTTACATTTAAGACTTTAATCCAGTTCAAGATTATGGGATTTAGCCTCCATAATCACTTGAGCCAATTTCTTATAATGAGAGCAAGCAGGAAAGAATAAAGCAGAGAAAGATCCATTGGCTTTGTTTTTCTAGAGAAATTTGACTTCACTTTGGAAAGGAACAAGTACATTTTGCTACTATTTAAGATCTAAAACAGCTTTTCCATTGATAAAGTTTCCATGCTTGTGAAAAACAGTTGCAGGCAAGTTAAGATGTCACATAAACCTATCTGTTTGGACTAAGGATTTGAAGACCTCCCAGGGTATACAACACTCTATGGTTTTAAATTATTCAATAAATGCACTATCCATTTTACAGAAAGTGATCCATTTTACAGAAAGGTAAATTATTATTCTACTTATTGATGAACTCCATAGCTCTCAATTATCTAATATTTCAACCCATTACAAATATATGGATAACTAGGTGGATATAATAATATAAGATATATTATTTAATAAGCACATACCAAACACTGTAGATACAGTCACATGTTTAAAAAGTCAAATTTACAGTATTCAAACCTGAGGATCAAATGAGGTTGAGACTGGCACTGGAGACATGTTATAGAAATTAATAGAAACAATAAGATGCCCTTTTCTTGGTCATATTGAACTTCATTTTTCTGAGTTCACTATTCTGAAATAAAATTGAACAAGTAAAGCAGCTTGAGAACAAAACAGTTGTGTAGTGAGAAATAAAATCATATTCCAAGTCAAAATTTTTAAATTTTTTCCAAATGATTTATTGATTTGATTTTTAAATCATTTTAAGTAGTTGTGCAAAGGGGTTCCAATTCAACATATCAATTTATAAGAACAATGCATTTTGACCAATATCACCTCCTGTAATATTCTCCTTATTTGCTGGCAATAAATATATTATCAATAAATTTCATTAAGTTACAACAGTAGGCTATATAATTTTCACCATATCTAGGAATCTAATAGAAATACTGGATACCAGATACAGCATTCCATGTAGAATGGAAAATATCAAGAAAAGTTCATTATTTATTTTTAAGAAAGTAAATCTTATTTTAATGGAAAGAAATTAAAAGCAGATAAAGGAACAATAATATTATGATATTTTTTATTTGTAGTCATTTTCAGGAAGAGAAAACTAAATAATCAAATTGAAATTTAATTATTGGAAAAGTTTGGATAAAACATACCTCCTTTTAAAACAGAACTAAAACCAATAATTTTAATGATGTGTTGAAGCAGGTATTAAGTGTGTTTCCATCATATAGCTACAGTACTATATCTACTAGCTTTAGTCTCTGTAAATCAGGAAATAAGGCTTGCCAAGAAAGGAGAAATTGAACCAGATTCTTCATGGAAAATGAAACAGCACAAGAACTAAATGAAATACTTATAGGATGGCAGAAATCACTCAGAAGAGAATTAGGTTTGTTTGTTTGTTTGTTTTGTCGGTTGTGGAGCCTGAACTCTGGGCCTAGACGTGCTCCCTCAGCTCTTCAGCTGAAGGCTAGCATCTACCACGTTAGCATCAGCCCTACTTCCTGCTTTTTCTGCTTATGTGGTGCTGAGAAATCGAACCCAGGGCCTCATGCATGCAAGGCAAGCATTCTACCACTGAGCCACCTTCCCATCCCCAAGAATTAGTTTTTAAATAAGGAAATACACACAGTTCCTTCAACACTGTTCTTCGATTATCTATATGTTATATTGAGGCAAAAAAGCAGTTTATTTGTTAAGGAAAGAGATAAACACAAAGTACAATAAAATAAACTATATTGATATTTGAGACAAATGGCTGCTTAGAGTGGTGAGCAGAGGGAAATGAGAACTTAGAATAAGTATGTCTCATATTCAAAGCAGTAACTAATAGAGCATTGAGAAGAAAGGTTTTGCTTTTTAATTTGTTTTGATTTTAATAAGACACAACATTTAGAAAAAATTGTAATAACAGATACATGGAAAGTAAGAGAGAAGAAAAGGTTAATGAGAAACAGTATTGAAGGGAAGGAGACCTAGAAAACACATAGTATGTGTGTCTTAAGTACCAGTAGATTATCTACTTCATGAAAATCAACCTGGTATTTGTTAGCCGCCAAGGTCCGTACAGCTAAGGTTTTGCTAAGGAAGGTTCATAAGAAATGTATTTCCACAACTATTGGGTTACCAGATGTATGAAAGTTAGCTAACTCATTTGTGTGGTTGTGAAAATCTCTCTGTCCCCAAGTACCAGAGATAGAGTAAGTGTACACATTAAGTGCATGACTATGAACATCTTCAGAGTGAAGGCCTTTGGGAAATTTTATAAGCTACAGAGAGATGCATCATTCAGACACAACTCTGGGAGAACTTACTCCAGCAGCTGCTAGGGCTCCCAATGGATGTCCTTCACCTCCTGTTGTTCCTGGGATGATTCCAGCTGTGAGAAAACTCAGTATAAAAAACCATATACTTTATGCTGGCCGCTGTAAATTGGAAGGGCCCACCAATTTCAGCTAGAGAAGAGAGAACCTTGGAGTCATTTTAGATGTAGCTCTCTTTAGGGGTAAGCTAACAGTTTTATTTATCAGATTATCTTCATCTGAACAGATGACTTCCCCAAATACTAAAATGTGCTCCAGAGTCTCCTTCCCACAAAACCAAAACTGTGATGTTATTAATAAGAATGTTAGCCAATAGGATTTTTCAATGCAACTGGTAAGTGAAATATAGTGTTATTTCCATTTCACGTTCCGTTTCCATCATAGAAATTTCCACATAAGGGCTTCCTATCTTAAAAGAACTTTTTTTTCCCAGACTTTTCAATAACAAATCTGTTTTTTCCCTTGTAGTGTCACATCTGTTTTGTGTTCTCCATACTAATCTGAAGTCTAGTAGTTTCCTTAATTGTTTGCCTTCTATTCATCCTCTTAAATATGAATCTTAAAATTCAGAAAATGAGGTTATCCAAGTGTAATGCAATTTATGCTCCTTTATCTGGAAAATTAAAACATTGCTCTCCACCTCAATTTTTTTAACTGTTGTTTCTTATCAAAGAGCATTTGAATGGCTGCCTTCTGCACAAATAAGACTTATGTTACATTTTCATTTGGATATTAGCATCACTGCAATCTATAGAAAATTGATTTGATGCCTATATCGAAATTTATTCTAACTATTAGCCCTACTAAGTTATACTATAATAGATATATTCATGCTGACTTTTTTAGATGGGGTTCTAGTGGTAACCAGATATTTTAAAATGAGTTCTAAGAACTCAATTTAATATTATCTAAATAAGTGCTTTAAATTAAGCACTTGACATGCAAGTTATTATTATGAACCTTTTATGGATGAAGACCTTAAAACTAGATACAGTAATTTACTCAGTGATATATGTGATAGCATTAAGGATAGACAGACCAGTCTGTGACAGAAGCCATAGATGTAAGTAGCAGATAACAGTAGAAAACATCAGCAGTCAACTATAACCTAAAATAAGAAGAGTAGGGCAAATGGAGAAATAATGTCAAAGTATATACTTCTTTATACTTTAGCATTCTTTATTAATTTTTTGCCAGTCATTTTTCTTGCCATTTGAGCCAAAGTTCTACCTTTGGGGGTTTTTTTTGTAATTTATTGGTGATAAGAATTGAATAGACTTTCCTACCAGGCTAATTTCAAACCATGATCTTCAAATTGTCACCGAATAAGTAGTTAGAATTGTAGGGCCAATGGACACCTGGACACTTCAGCAATCTTTATGACAGTGTTAAGGGAAAAGTATGGAGAGTCAGGTCACTCTAGAGTGTGGTATGCCTTCTAATTAGAGCAGAGAGCTCAGGTTTCAATTTTTCTTTTTCTTTTTTGTCAGTCATACATTATTTTCCTAGTAAGAATCGTTTGATGGCAATTAATATCGTAGTTAATGCAAATCATATGTGAACTAAGATACACTAGTTTCTTGTAGAAGGATGCTGTTCATTTGGAATTAAATGACTGCGTTAAACCATGGCATGGATAAGAAACAACATCACTGGAGTGTTTCTCACCAAAATCTGAATTAATATCTAAGGACTGTCATCGTTTTCTTGAAGAAAAATAAAGAATTAAAAGTAATTCAAAGAACATAATTATTTCATTGCTTTATTCAAAATACAAAAATACTTTAAAAGTGTATTTAATTCAATCCTCAGAAAACTATGATAATGTGCATATATGTACATAATATGTTGTGTATATTTACACACATGCATCTATAAATATACATCTTCTTCCAAATACAAGAGTTACAGATATTTAGCAGTGTGGTCAAATGGCTGTTACGGAGATATAGCCTTCCACTCTGGTTTATCCAACTCCAAGGCCTGTGCTCTATTTGCCAGCATGGCAGAGTCCCACAGTCCCATAAAGGAAAGCAAGAGATTCTCACACTGCTTCTCCCCCTCTTCCTAAGGACAACCTATGGCGAAGAAGTTCCAGTCTTACAACTCAGGCAGAATGTCACACTGTCTGGCAGAACATCAGCTTAAAAGGTCAATAAGCTTCACAGTAAAGCATCCTAATGATGTATGGAAAACAAATAGCTCAAATTTCTGTTTAGGAGATAATGTGAAAGGAAGTTATTATGTTCCTATATTGAGTGTATTGTCTCAGAAACAGAAAGTTAACGCTGTATATAAATCATAGAAGTCTGATCAGATATCCTGTTTTCTCAAAGAATAAGAACTTCTAGTACTTTGAGTCAAGTAGAGGCAATATAAAGAAATCAAAATAAAGTGATGAAGATACAAATGAATTATACTATAAGGAAACTATCTTAAGCTATTTAAAAAGAAAAAGAAAACCCTGAAGGAATGAGTCAGTCTGCAAAGGTTAGAAACAATCAATAATTAGCATAAGGCAAGGAAGACTGACTAGCAGGAAATTGAAGGGGAACCTTTAAAATGGAGTCTCAGGAAAGATTGCTCTATTAAAACTGAGTTTTAGAACAATCTATCTACCGCAGGAAGTTGTGAAACTGCCATCATTTAGGACAAAGAGGGATTAGACAGTCAGAACCACTAAAAGAAAGTGCTGGAAGATACATTAGAGGGAAATGTAGTCGTCTTTCTATTGTTTACTCCTTTCAATACAATTTACAGTCTTCTCTGTCCTTGGCTAAAAGTTCTGCTGTTGGTTAAAAGGTACAAGTTTCACCAGTTGACTATATCTACTGTTTTCACACACCAAAGTTCTATGATATCTCTTTGAAGTATCTTAAAACATGGAATTTGTCATGACAACAAAAAGACATTTTTTAACATGGCAACCATGGAAAAATGAGACTTTATCATAAAATTCAGCATTACCAGTAA
Organism: Dipodomys ordii; assembly: GCF_000151885.1. NCBI lineage: Eukaryota > Metazoa > Chordata > Mammalia > Rodentia > Heteromyidae > Dipodomys > Dipodomys ordii. Next base: position 112,604 of record NW_012267311.1, on the reverse strand, counting down.
CTTTTCTATCCCGGGACAAACAAGTAACACTCTTATGAACAAACATCCAAATATGTAATTTATTTTGATGTGTATCTATTTTATGAATAATCATATAGATTTGTGCTTTTGAAGATTTAATTTTGCACACTGCAATTTGCTTACAAATATAGCTTTATGATCAAAATCTTCTATATGATTAACTTTTTGCTAGGTGTTATACTGCAAATTGCATCCACAATATTGAAATCATCTCAAATCTAAGTCAGAGAGTATGCAGATTCTCGATGCCTACTATTATATACAAAGCTACAAAATCTATCCTTGTACATACATTTACCCTAGGTCTCCTTGGTGCAGGCTGAAATTTTCTTAATAGAGACCCGGAAACACAACAAATCAAAGAAAGGTTGGACAAATGAAATTGCATGAAATTGCAGAGCTTCTGCATGGCAAAGGACATAGCTAGCAAGATCAATAGAAAGCCCATGGATTGGGAGAAGATCTTCACTAGCCATACAATGGACAAGGGTCTCATATCTAAAATATACCTGGAATTCAAAAAACTAAATCCCCCAACAACAAATCCTCAAAGAAAAGGACTGCACAATAAATAAGTGGGCTAAAGACTAACAGAGAAACTTCTCTGAAGAAGGAAGAATGATGGCCAATAGACACATGAAGAAATGCTCAACCTCCCTAGCCATAGAAGAAATGCAAATCAAAACAACATTAAGATACCATCTCACCCCAGTTAGAATGGCAAAAATCAAGAACTCTAACAACAACAGATGCTGGAGGGGATGTGGACAGAAGGGAATCTTACTTCATTGTTGGTGGGAGTGTAAACTTGTTCAACCACTTTGGAAAGCAGTATGGAGGTTCCTCAAAAAGACTCCACATAGAGCTCCCCTATGACCCAGCAATCCCACTTTTGGGCATTTACCCAAATGATTACAAACAAGACCACACTAAAGCTACCAGCACAACTATATTTATTGCAGCATTATTTACTGTAGCTAAGATATGGAACCAACCCAGATGCCCCTCAGTAGATGAATGGATCAAGAAAATGTGGTATATATACACAATGGAGTTCTATGCCTCCATAAGAAAGAATGACATTGCCCCATTTGTTAGGAAAATGGAAAGACTTGGAAAAAATTATATTAAGTGAAGTAAGCCAAGCCCAAAGAAACATAGGTCCCATGGTTTCCCTTATTTGCAATATCTAGTGTATGTATGAGTCAAGCAGAAAAGGTCAGATAAGGTGATGTTAGGAAAATGAACCCTAAGATATGAATTCAAATGTTTTTTTTCTTTCATGCATTTGTTTCTAACATATTTATAAGATTATTTCTTTGTTGCTTTGTATGTCCCTCCCCCACAGTATAACCCCTGCTTTCACTGTATTTGATGTCGGTATAATTTGTGGCTGGGTAGGGAAAAACAAGTCGTTTCAATAAGGATACAGGTGGACCCATAGCAACAATGAGAAGTACAAGTTGTCATGTCGAAAACAAACTCTACAACTTTGGTGGGGGGGGAGGAGGATTGGGTGGAGGAGGAGGAAGCTGGGAAAGGATGGGAAGGGAAAACAAAGGAGGAGGCTACAATGCTTGATAAGAAATGTGTTCATTATCTTGCCCATCTAATTGTAACCCCTCTGTACAGTATTTTCACAATAAAAAATAAATAAAAAAGAGTTTTAAGTATTTAGTTAAGAGACGTTCTTGAATTGGTAATTAACCTTTTTTCACTGTAATTACAAACACGTCAATTTCCCCAACAGTATGTGTACTATCTATTGGAAGCTTTGCTTGGAAACAAAAATCCCGCATGAACAACTTTTGTCATTGATTTATTAGCATGTAGTGATCTGTAAATGAACCCCAACTGCAGGTGAAAGTTAAAGTAATCCTGAGAAGTAAATATTAGAAGCATTTTATAGTAGAGAAAATCAAATATTTTTGCATGTATGCAGTAGAGCCTGCATTTTATATTCTTTTCAGTTCTCCAAAATATTTATGACAACCTACTCTTTGTGTTAGAATATTATGAACATAAAGATAAGCAAAAAACAGATTCATACTTAAGGAAATCATATACCAGTACAACAACAGCTCAGAGATATCCTATTCGTAAGTACATCTGCATGTCTGGGAGGTGTGCTAATGGCACAGCCACGTTACCTGATCATTTCTTAAACAAATAATCCCTGTATACAGCAATTTTACAATAAAAATGCACACAAATAAAATAAAATAAAAAGTAAAATGGTATGAAGCCCCCCTAAGAAAACAGAATAGTGCAGAGTGGTTATTATGCAGACATGATGTATGGGGACACCAAATTATCTAGGAAGCACAGTGCTCCACCTGTTTTGCTGATTCTCACAGTGCCAGTGCATAACACAGTGACAAATATAGCAACACTGATGGATGAAAGAATAAATTGGAGTGAAGGGAACGTAGAGTTTCATGATGAAAGGTCCTTTCCTCATGCTCAACTTTTCACAATTCATCTTTCTATTTTGTTGACCAACTACTAGCTTTTTGTTAAATGCGTGACCAGGTCAGATTGTTATACTTGATAAGTCAGAGAAGACTGACGGAGGATTTGATAGAGAAAGAGCTGAAAAGTATATGCTTACAACAAACCAGAAAAGGACATGACAACCTCCCAGATGCTTTAGGATGTCTTTAATTCTCAGAAAGCAGAGTGTGAGATAAAAACTTGGGCAGTTCAGGTTATTTTGGAATAGAAATGTGTAGAATATGATCAGATGCCATATTTTACCAAATGTGTACTTTTAACTTATAGTTGCCACTATTCTTACAATTACTAAAGAAGAAATGTATATACATGATGCAGAGCACTGGAATCAAATATAGTAAAAACAGGGGTTAAACCATGAGGGGAAAACATGCAAAAGAAACAAAAAATACATGGGATTTTATAAATATATTAAAAACAACAGCAAGAAATATAAAACCACTTGTGTCCCGATCTTGGGGTTCATTTTGCTTAGCATCAACTTATATGGCCATATGTATATAGCTTTTGACTTTTTTCTGCTTGTCCTAGACATATACTAGTTATAGACCTAGTAGAAAAAAAGATCTAAGACAGAAAAAGTAGAAAATAAATCCCAGAAAGGAATATGAAAAAATAAGATCAAAGAAAAGAAAGCATTAGAACACAGCAGTATCCTGGGAGAAAAGAAAGTGGGGTGACTTTTAGTCAAAACATGAATGAAATCCCATTTCCACATTAAAGTTGTATAAGAGGAAATTAACTAATGAAGAAACAAACAATCTGTAACTTGGAAAGACAGAAGTAACAGATGCATTTCATTTGAATGGCACACAGTGAAATGGTTGCTCAAATTTATACTATTGGCTGACCATAGCCAAGTTGCCTAAACATTCTAACTCAGTTGTTTTTTCTATGCAACAAGATTATGTTTTTTCTAATTCGATAAGTAAAAAGTTTACCATTGACTGTGGCACTCAACAGCAACTTCATTACAAGTTTCTTAATAACAAAATATGTTTTCCTTTTGGTTTTGCATCACTCTACACAGGCTGCACCACCACTGATGCATAAGCAATACCAGTGATCTTGTGTGCATTTGATTTTTAGAAATTATGGAATAATGGCAAAAACATACATGCCATATAAAAATTGATTCCAAACAGATTAAAGACCAAAATGGGAAAGGAAAAATCATAAAACTTTTAGAAGATAATATGGAAGGATATACAATCACACTGTTAGGAAAAGATGTCTTTAAACAGAACACAGAATGCAGTAACAACAAAGAAAGAGATGAATCAATTCAGTGATGTTAAAATTATGTTGAGATTTTTTTTCTTTTTTAAACTTCCTAATAAAATGTGAAAAGCCATAGAATCAGAGAAGCTATTGGGAACACACTCAGCTTTTGAACAAACACCCAGATTTGTTATGAAGTCTTCAAATGTCAGACAACCCAATCAAAATAGGAAAAACAGAAATGAGGAAAATGAATTGCCAATAACCACAAAGAAAACATTGATCTTTGGTACTAAGGAAAATGCTAAATAACTACATTTCCAATGAATTATAAGATATACTCATGAGGATATGGACTACAACAATTCTCATACATAATGAATGGAATGATGATTGCAAATTTGTTTTAGTAGTATTATTAACATTAGTATTTATTATTTTTAGAGGTTAAACTATTTTATTTTATTTATTTTAATTTTTTTAATTGTGAAAATATCATACAGAAGATTTTTGGTTCAAAAACTTTACCCCCTTTCATAGACTATAGAAATACTTCTTTCTTAAGAGGTTCTATGTGTCAAAGGCAACCAGGCATATTTGTCAAATACTGGAAAAAAATCCAAATGTCCACTAGAATTAGGCCATTAACATTGTGTGCTAAAAATGACATGACTATATGACTAGACTACATGCACAGGAACATTAATATACTAATATACTTGTAATAAAAAGTAGCAAGAAAAATTATTTTATGAATGGAGCTCTAAAAACAAATAACGAAATATTGATCTATGTATGGATGTAGAAATATACAATAGCAATGAATTATATGTATACATTTGTATATATACATGTATGCATATGTACATGTGCTTACATGCATGTGCACATATATATGTATGTATATATGTATATGTTTATATGCATACACGCATAAAAACAATACTTGAGGAAAAAAACTACAAAATAACCCAAGACAATGATCTATGACCCTTAATTAAGGACAGTGGTACTTGGGATGAGGTTGTGGGGCTGTGTTTTGGAAGATGTGCCAATTACTATCTAAACCATGACAGAAGAGTAATTACAAACATGTTCCAATAATTGAAACTACCATTGAGTTAAGGAGAATATTTAAGGAAGGACTAACTTGGAAAGTGACTCTGAATCTCGATAGGTGTTTAGGCATCCAAATGATAGTTTATTAAGTTGAATAATGTAACTATGGCCTGTAATCACTAGGTAAGCGGGGGAAGCCCCAGGGGCCTGCAGGAGACGCAAGACTGACTTAGTAGATGCAACAAAGAGGTCACCACATGGAGAATCTGTTCCATGAACAAGGCGGAGTATGTTTGCAATCCACACGCAGGAAGAAGAAGCCAATGGCAGCACACGGAGTCACAAGGACCAGCCTCTGTCTCTGGTGAAGTTCTTCTAGTCACCTGCTTCCTACACTGAATATTATTGGAAATGCAGCAAAGACACTTAAAGTTTCACTATGGCACAGCAAGTGGAAGGCCAAGATTGAGGGCAAGAGGCAATCAATAACTCATACATATGTTTTCATTTTTATTTTTTCCCTTTTTAAATTATTATTATCAAGGTGAGGTACAGAGGGGTTACAGTTATACATAAGTCAAGTAAAGGGTAGCATCTGTTTTAATTAAAAGTACAAAATATTTTCTAGGGAACCTAATTTCTCTCGATCTTGAATTCATCCTCTTTAAGATGGAAGTAGCAATTCCTTCCAAGTTAGAGAATAGTCTTAAATTTTTAATGGAAAAGAAAAAGAAAAGAAATACAATCAGCCCTGAGTATCGAAGAGTAAATCTATCTAAAGACTCCCACTGAGCAAAAGAAACAAATGTTCAGGCTGCACGGAGTTCAATACTGCACTGCTGATGCTTGGTTCACTTTTCCAATAACACCACACAGTTTCTGCTAAAGGCATAGCACCTTTCAACGGATGTCAAATTTTCCCTTTTTCTCTTAAATTATGCACAGCAGCTCTTGCCTTGTTCTTTGGATGCCACTTGTTTCTTGGGAGGCAGACTTATAACAGGAAGGTCAAGGAAACACTCAGCAGGTCACAGCATGTTTTAAACACAATTAGAAGTAACACAGGTCTGAAGGAAAGCTTCTGTGACTCATGCAATGTTTTCACCTGGTCAAAACCATGGGTAGGAGCTGGGAAGGTGGCTCAGTTAGTAGAGCATGCATGAGGCCCTGGGTTCAATTCCTCAGCACCACATAAGCAAAAAGAAAAAAGCCAGAAGTGGC
>NW_012267311.1:102472-106518 GCF_000151885.1 Dipodomys ordii | reverse complement strand
CTGTGGCTCAAGTGGTAGAGTGCTAGCCTTGAGCTGAAGAGCTGAGGGACAGCGCCCAGGCCCAGAGTTCAGGCCCAACAACTGGACCCCCCCAAAAAAAATAAAAATAAAAAAATAAACTATGGGTATACATTCATGAGAAATAACACATACAAATAGTATACATTTCATTGGATATGTCTATGCCCTGACACATACTTTTTACACATGTATACATAGAAACATAAACACACACATTCCTTTACTGTAATTGCAGCACAATTGTGTTGTCTCAAAGGGGTTCAATGGTTTTGCACCTGCTAGCTGAAATAAATTGAAAGATGATGGTACCCAATCTTCAGTGTAAGTCTACAAGTCTGAGGACTAAAAGTGACCATGAAGTGGAGTCTAAGTCCCAGTATGAGGAGAGAGAAGGCAGAAGTCAAGAATGCTTTTTAAGAAATGTACGCATTATCCTGCCCATGTAATTGTAACCCCTCCGTACAGTATGTTCACAAATAAAATAAAATTAAATTAAAAAAAGACTTAAAGAAACCACTAATGCTTTCCTAAGTTTCCCCAAATAAAGTGAATCAACTGGAAAAAAATAAAAAGAATCTCTGCTGAGGAAGTCAGAAAGTAATGTGTTCTCCTCTTCCACATATTTCTTCCATTCAGGCTCTTAAAGATCAAAGATTTCAGAACCAAACCTAACAGTGTGATCTACTATATTCACTATATTCCACTATTAAGCTCTTACGAAATCCTCTTCACAATACATGCAGAAATAAGTTATAACCAGAGAGTTAGACACAACCCCATGACCAAGTGAAGCTGACAAGTAACATTTGCTTCACACAAACCAAAGGGCTATGGATGGCCAAACATACCACAGCTTTCAAACAGGATTGTTGTTTCTCCATTGATTGAGAATCAAAACACCCACATAGCTACTAACTCAAGACATAAATGTTCTGTGCAGAAATTTTGAAGTCTTAAATGACTTAGAAGCAATCTGAAATCATTAATTTGTCAATAGCAAACATCGATGCCAGAAATATTTTCAGCTGGAATCAGAATTGCAACCCAATTTCCTAACATGTACTTCAGGTTCTTTTCTAACATCCCACTGAGGATCATAAACCAAGGTCCTAAAGGTGACAGAAATTCTGAATGTGAATGTAAGCCGCGGCCATGGTCGATTTCCTTCTTTATACATTTGATCCCCTTTGAGTGGGCTGGGAGCTGAGACTTATTACAGATTGGGTGCCGCTGGCCAGTGTGAGGGGACGATGAGTCTGCCATGGTGGAATAAAAAAATGAAAAGTGTGATAAGATGTAATGACTTGAAATAAAATCTTTGCTCAGTGCCCAAATAAACTGTCAGTGTTTGGGAATTGCAGCCTCTGGGGCCAAGCTGAAAAGCAGCAAGTGTGATCAATTCGTGGAGAGTGAGTTTGTCTTTACTGAAGTGTCGGCAATCCCATGTATCTGTGGGTTAAGAATGGATAGCAACACTTGGGTCTCAGTATCTTTTTTAGTTCCTGTAAAAAAATTCAGTTTACAGCCAATGTGTGAACCTTTCTTATATCTACTTACCATTTTTCAAAGAATAAATGCAGAGCCATTATTACTATGAGTTCATTAATAGGTTAATAAAAGGTCCTTACTGAGAATGGTTACTCTATTCCCATAGAAAATTGAGTGTAGGCTATTTGAAAGAGATGTAAAGGAAGTCCTTTTGGGTGAAGGTGGCTTTCTAGCTACTCATGAAGATAAGATCTGAGCATTGTCATTTACAGCCAACCTGAACAAAAATAGTCCATGAAACAGTTATTTCCAATTCATTGCCAAAAAAGCTGGAAGTGGAGCTTTGACTCAAAATGAAATAGAGCTGTAACTCAAGTGGTTTTCTCTCAAGGTGCCAACCTTGAGTGTAAACAACTAAAGGACAGAGCCCAGGCTCTGAATACAAGCCCAGTACTAGCACAAACACACAAGCATAAAAACAAACAAAAGAGTCAAGTCCTCTGTTAACTTCTGACTTGTGAGAGATTTGAAATAGCTCTAATGTCTTCCGTTACCTGTGGAAAGTAATATGCATCCATTCTGCAACCTCATGACAGTGATAAAGTACAAACTAATGGTGTTCACCCCCGGCACTAACCTTGATGTATCTGGCCTTTTCAAAACAGGGAGGCTAATGTCTAACAAGTCATGTAAAAGTCAGAGTGAATGAACCTTAAAGTAAATGCAACATAGCATCCTTTGCATTTCAGTTTTCTTTGAAATACCATCACTTTAAGTTCAGAGTTTATGCCAAAAGGCAATGACTCTAAGTTTTGAAATGTCTGTTAACCAGAAAACAACACAGTAAGTGGAAGTTTTATTCCCTTGCTAGTGTATGCCAAATTCAGCCCTCATGCTTTTCTTTTATAATTAAGGGACTGGCATTAGCTTCAAGGTCCTTTTTTCCTGACATTAGAATTAAATGATTTTAAATAGAAAGATAGAGCACTAGCTTATAAAAACATAAATTAGCTTCTTCATATTAGACATTGGAAATGGGAACTTTATTTCTTGAATGCCTATTGTGCAGAGATGTTTTATACATTTATTAATGTAAAACCAGTATATATGCATATATATCCTTGTAAAATAAATACATTTACATTTCTATTGTTTTCTTTCTTTTTTTCCAGTTATTCATTGAGCATAAAAGGTAATTGAAACTCAGGGGAAAAATATCTCACAGTCATGAATTCACTAAGAGGAAATAACCATGTCCAATATCTGTTTATGATCTTTGGTTTCTTTAAAGTATAGGAAACAATACCTGATAGGAAAATAATGAGAAATTCCATTCATTACTATTCTGAGAACAGTGAAACAATGAACGATGTATACATTTAGTGTTTGTCTACTTTGCTAACAGAATATTTAGTCAACAGTATATCTCTGAGATTCTAATAGAAGAAAGGGAAAGATTGTCAAAATGATATACTGGAACGTGAAGCTTGAGAAAAAATGAATATAAGATGAATAAATAGATCTTAGGTGTTCTAATGTCCAAGGCAGATCAGCCCAAGCAAACAGAATTAGGAGACAAGGATTAGCACTTCAGAGAGGAAATAAAATGCTTCCTCAGCTCTGACTTAATCAGCCTAAGGGTTTTATAGCTATGATTTGTGTCTCTCTACTTCCTTCTTTTAGAGACCTTTAAAATATTTAAAGAGCCTTGTAGATTCTCCTTTAAACACAAGCTTTCAATGGAGAAAAGGCTAGGGTTTGATCTTTCAATAATTGTAAGTTATGGTCTGTGACCTGCATTCTTTGGACAAGAATTAAAAAGCCCCATTTAATTTGGATAAAGATAGGTTATCATCTGGTTCTAAGAAATCTGATGTGGTAACTTGGATTAAAGTGGTGTGTTCCAGATTATTTTATACTTCAGGGTGCTTCAAAAGCTACCATGATGAATATTCTTCATAAGTGACTTTAATGTAATGGTTTTTAAGAATGAAATGATGTATTTTTAAAATCTGACTAGGTACTTTCCTTAAAGATGAAATACAAATTAACAATCAAAATTCATGTACTAGTCTGGAATCCTATACATTTTAGAGATATGTATTGTTGGTACTCTGCATAAAAAAATAAGAATTTAATATTGTCAGCAAAATTACGAATGAGAATAGATTCTCAGTTTGCTGCAGTTTTGCCCCTATGGGGTTATTTGTCAAGGCCTGGAAGAATTTTTGGTTGTCTCTGCTGAGGTGGCCATCACCAGCAGTTAGTGAAGAGATACCAAAATGTTACATGGTACAAATAGATCAGTTTGGAGATCAATAGAGCCATAGTGGCCATGGCTATAGGAAAATTTCACTGAATAGACATTTTAGAATGTAGAAATGTCTGGAAGACATTTTAGCTTACATAAGAATAATAGTCATACATGAAGAAATGCTCAACATCCCTAGCCATAAAAGAAATGCAAATCAAAACAACATTGAGATACCACCTCACTCCAGTTAGAATGGCAAAAATCAAGAACTCTAACAACAACA
>NW_012267311.1:78465-101832 GCF_000151885.1 Dipodomys ordii | reverse complement strand
ACAAAGGAGGAGGCTGCAATGCTTGGTAAGAAATGTACGCATTATCCTGCCCATGTAATTGTAACCCCTCTGTATAATATGTTCACAAATAAAATAAAACAAAATTAAAAAAAGAATAATAGTCATAAGTAAACTTATATATCCTAGCAAGAAAAGAGCTAGATCTAATTAAAAATGCAAGTCAGTAATAAAAACTAAAAATTTCCACTAATTTATAGGTATATGTCAGCTATGATTGATTCAGAACACATCAGTACAACAGAAATTATATAAATTTAAATATAAGTGCAGTTTATTTTCTGGATGAGAAATTAGAAGGTTTGCTGCCTTTTGTTAATTCTCTAGTGTGAAAAAGTGTAATCATTCATTTCCCACTGGAATTATTTTGATCAATAAACTACATAGTCATATTTTCTGAACACACTCTGCTTGAGAGCAAATTATATTTTAATTCCCGTTAAACAATACTGTGGGTTTTTGTGGGATTTTTACTGTATTATAATGTTCAAATACTTTTAAATTAATATCATTATTAATAAAAGTAAATCTTAAGATTATTTTGTTGGGCTGGGAAGTTGGCTCAGTGGTAGAGCGCTTGCCTTGCATGCCTGAGGCCCTGGGTTCGATTCCTCAGCACCACATAAGCAAAAAGAAAAAAGCCAGAAGTAGTGCTATGGCTCAAGTGGTAGAGCGCTAGCCTTGAGCTGAAGTGCTGAGGGACAGTGCCCAGGCCCAGAGTTCAGGCCCCACAACCAGACAAAAAAAAAAAAAAAAGATTACTTTTGTTGTTAAATATCACTTACAATATTATTACTAAAAAGTGATTCTCAATAAATGTTAAAATTTTAGAGATATGTACGATAATGCCATGACACTCAGTATTTTACTCTGAAGTGTGCTACCTAGAGGGGTAGAATAATTTACTACTATGGATTAGTCTGTTCAGTAATTGTAGTACATTGACATTGCCTAAAAATTCATATACTTTTCATAATTTTTAGTGTGTCTAGCCTTAGTCAATTTCCTTCAAAACTGCAGATATCTAGTAAAGAAAAAACATTTCTGACTACATTGTGCACCACAAGTATTCCATCTAAGGTGCTTTCATATGGATAAGAAATGTTTGTATTTTTTAAGCTTTTGTTTATGTTTGTTTTCAAATGATGAAAGAGAAAACACATAGACACTATTCCAAAATTGCGAAGGGGCAAATCTATCAAGACCTTAAGAAATGCTTATCCGATGTGTGTTTAACTGGTGTGACACAGTAGCACATTTACTGGGTTCTTCTGTATTGATAACACTAGATAAAATATTAGTGAAATGATCTCACATTTACATTCCGGTTGTTGCTACCCCTTCAAGAAATGTAAACCAGTGTTCATTTCTTCTTTATTTAGTTATTCAGTTTGACACACAGAATTACAAATGAACACAAGTCTACTGCAAACCTTTCTCTACAGGCTATTTTCTAAAGTGAAAAGGATTCTGTGTTGGGTTTCTCTCAAGTAGCTAGTCTCAAAGTTCAGAACACATTTGTAATAAAAATAAATCTTGTAAACATGTAAGGGCTGAGCAAACAGGTATTGCTATTATCATCTTGATACCACTGATGGGAACCCAGAGTATAAAAAATAATTAATAATTTTGCTTGCTCAACACCAAACAGCTAAATGACAGAATTAAATATAAACTTAAGTCTGCCTGTCTGCTGCCTCTAATGTAGAAAGCATGGACAGGAATGTCAGTGTAAGAAAACAATCTGAATGATATCTGAAAGGTAATTAATGGGTTGAAACACTAATATGGATATTTCTATTAATTAGTTGTATCAGAAAAAATCTATGATAGTTGCTATGTGGAATTTGTATGAAAGGATGTCTTTAAAATGACATAAGGTTTAGTCATTTTCAAAGAATTAAGCAATTTAGATTCATAACCATCCTCTCTTAAACAGTAGAGCTATTTTCCCTACCTCATGAATAAAGGCCTAAATCCACAAATATCAGCAACCAAATTTTATACTCGCAGTTCTTTCTCTAACACACACACACACACACACTCACACATACACACACACACACACACTCACACATACACACACACACACACACACACACTTATGTCTAGCATAGAGTTTAATTTAAAACTTAGGCACAGTGAAAAGTATACAAGAATCAGTAACATTAGACTCAAACAAATACAGTAACAAAGTTTTGTGATGTAGTGTCTCTTCCAAAATATCTGTCTGCACCTTTCTTACTTGTGATGATATGAGATAATACAATGCCCATGTACTTAGATGAGATTTACAGAGTAATAAAGACCTTGTGATATAGCTTCAGACTACTGCATTATGATGCCCTGAACACAAGCACTGTCTGGTGAATGACATAGTTACATGGTAACAGAACGATTATTGACAGATAGATTGTGGGCACTGTGTCCTGGGTTGAACTCATCAAGAAGATATAGGATTTAAATGTGCAATTATAAGCTTAAAACATATTTATGGAATATTTACCATGGTGGAAGATAAACCACGGAGATAAGAGCAAAGGGTAAGGAGGGAGGGAGAAATTACAGTGTCTAAAAGCTCTAGGTTGGGTCAACAACAAGGATTTTGCATCCACATTGTTGGAGAAATAAGTGGAATCTTTGGTCCCTTACTCATCTATTCTACTCTGCTGGATTCCAATAGAGAAAATAGCTGCACACTTCTTAAATTCATCTCTTCCTCCATTCTTGATTCTACCTTAGAAGCTCTGGGAAATAGAGTCAACACTGTCAACAAACATGTTGGACCTTTGGTCAGTCATAAAAGGGAGAAGCATTTGGTAAAATTTGATCTAAATCAAAGAATGGTTTTCTTTAACTCCCAGTGATTTAGGAGGAAATTAAAACCGGGCACCTGTGGCTCATAACTGTAATCCTAACTACTCAGGAGGCTGAGATCTGAGGATCACAGTTCAAAGCCAACCTGGTCAGGAAAGTATGTGAGAATTTTATCTCCAATAAAACAGTAGAAAACCCAAGTGGCACTGTGGCTCAAGCGGTAGAGCACTAGCCTTGAGCTGAAGAGTGCAGGGACAGTGCCCAAGCCCCACAACAGACTAAATACATAAATATAAAAGGGCAGAGCAAATTTCATGTAATATATTTATCTTTTTAAAATAAGTTTTTTATTGCGAAAATACTGTACAGAGGGGTTACAATTGCGTGGGCACGGTAATGAGCACATTTCTTATCAAGCATTGTTGTTTCCTCCTTTGTTTTTCCCCTACCATCCATCCCTTACCTCCCATCTCCATTACATTCTCCCCTCCCCTTCCCCTCCAACCTCCATTTAAATTGTAATGCTTGTTTTTTGACAGTGTCTTGCACATCTCATTGCTGCGATGGATCAACCTGTATCCCTATTTAAACAATTTGTTTTCTTCCCTTCCCCTCCGCAAATTATACCAACATCAAATACAATGAAAACAAGGGTTATACTGTGAGGGAGGGACAAACAAAACAACAAAAAATGATGTGATACCTTATAAATACATTAGAAACAATAGCAAGAAAGAAAAAACCATAATAACTTCTGGTCTACTATTATGAGTAAAACTTAAAGTTTGAAACGAATGAATGGGTCAAACACCTTTATTTTCTAATGAGGTCATTGATATTCCAAGATATAATGCAAAACGATTTTCCCAAATACTCCAGTTTTCATTAGCATTTTTGTCCTAACTCTATTTACTCATTCTTATGACATTATAGAATGTATTAATATTGCTGATTCATTATAGTCAATACTAATAGGAAGTTTCATCCCATATTTGATTATGGCATTAATTAAATTGATGATGTTTCAATTAAAGTAATATTCTTGAAAAATAAGAAAGCTTTATTTAAATAATAACCATCCAGTACTCTAAATGATTCTAGATTATATTTTAATGAATATCATATACATATAAACAAAATGTAAGTGGATCTGATCTTGTAATAATTATACTAATAAGCAGCTTTACCCTCTTCAACATCCACATATTTAGGAAATAATTACTTCATAGAGGTTTGTGTAATAATTATGGAATTAGAGCACATTAAACATGGTGCCTTATGAACATATGTTCCAATTTTTCCTTTACCCACTTCATCACATTAATATGTTAATAACTAGAAGTAGTCACATAAAAAGCTAAATCTAATGAGCCAATGTCAAATTAATTCAATCTAATATATATGTGGAGAGAGAGAGAGAGAGAAATTTTGTATTTTAAGATATTGCTTTAAAAAATGTTCATTTTCCCCCTTCTCTTGTCCTCTTTTTCCACCATTGAAAATCATGGCTAGTCACTGAGATTTTGTGATTGCTCTTGTGAAATTTGCAGGGGATAAAAGCACTTGACCTACATTTTTCTTTAGGCTCTTCTTTCTGTAACCTGAAAGAAAAAAATATATATATCAAAGTTCACAGTGAGAACAATAATCTTTCCTGAACCACCTACATCCTTTTTCTCAGGGTTCTGCAATCAACTTAGACATTATTGACGACATGAATCAGTCAGACTCCAAGATTATTGATCCCAGAAAAAGTGCATGATTTCCTTTGCACTTCTTTGTATCTGTGGGTAGTTCCAAACAGAAAACTCGGCAACATCAATGATTCAAAACCTCCTCTAAACAGATGTGTAAAATCACAATACATAAAGAAGTTAAAAAATAGGACGGGACTTAAGTGCCATTATTAAACTTTTTGTTGGGTTCCCAGAGAGGTTCTCTTTCCAGACATCTCAAATGCCACTACTCTTTCCTTGCAAGGAATTTGTACTAGTGAGTCTTCCATTACAAACACTCCCACAATTCTCTTTTGTTAGACCCTTTTATATGTCAGCTTGGGTTTTAAGAGGACCAGCCTTTAGAGCTGTAGAGCCATAACAGGGATTTGTGTTTGGTCAGGTGCAGAGGAACTGTGTACACAGGTGGCTACAAATTACAGAGAATCCAGACAAGGAGGCTGTCTTACCTCTTCCATATAAATCTCCTAACAAGAGGGCCTCAGGGTGCCATTTACCCTCTCTTGCATCTTAAAAGCTTAGTTTAATTCCAAACATCACATCCCATGAGCAGCTAATAATGTGTTATCCATATGACTTATTTATCTTTGTATTCTCAATCTCTAAGACAATGCCAGTCACATAGTAATGACAAGAACATTTGACTGAACTGAACAAAATAAAGGTGCTATCATATCCCATTAAAATCATAAGAAATTAAGATCATAACTATTTCTATAACAAAAGGTCATCTCATCAATGAAATGCTATTTATAAAATCTGAAGTTCAAATTAAGAACAATTATGTAACATTCTCCCTAAGACAGAAACTGGCAAAGATTTTTTAAGAGAACCATCTCCCAAATACTTTATTAAATTCTAGTTTTTTGGAAATGATATAAAAGAACTATGCCCTATTTTATGAATACATGTGTACACACACACATTACTTGAGACCAAAGTTTAAGACAGAAAGCTAAATTCAGAAATTCCACCTCTTTAAATAGATTTATTTTGAGTTCTTTGACATTTTCTCTGAGGGAAAAAAAAATCTATGTTCCTTTTGGAAAGGCTGATATCTATCTTTAGGACAGGAGCTTACGAATGTCTTTAAAAGAAAGATTTGTCTATGAGCACAGAGAGTGCCTAGATTGCCAAGATGGTTGGTCTCCCAAAGTGAGTTGGACGAGTACACTCACAGTGTCGTCAGCCTTACAATTGTCTGCATTATCAGAAAAGAAAAAAAAGGAAACGTTTTCTAAATAGGCTGTCAAAAAGCTACCTTCTTCCACCTACCATCGCTTTATTTCAGCACTTTCTGAAAATAAAAGGTTGTGGAGAGATTTTTAGAATTTACTTTACTATGTACTCTTTGAATTAAGGTAGTTTCTCTTCCTGTCTGTATTTAATTCTAGCTTTATGCAACATGAAGAATAAATCGAGAATTACCCTCAGAGGTTTGTTCTTACTCCTCTGGTAACCATGAGGCTCTACCACTCAAATCACCCTTCAAGCTTGTAGTACAGCAACAGCGTATGATTGGCAAATGTTTTTCCATCCATTAAATCTTCCAAGATCCAGTGATTTTTAGATAGTCAACTTAACCTGAAGTGGGACAACTCTCAGAAGCACTTACTTATCCTAAGTTTGGCAAACCAAGGCTTTAGAGGATTGCCAACATAACTCCTCCCTTCTTCCAATAGAGTTCCTCCTCTTTTCTTTCATAGGTGCTAATTTACAATCAGTTTCTTACTCTCTCTCAGCATCCATTTCAGAGAAACCTAAGTTGAAACAGTAGCTGTGAAGATTGGTCCAAGACATTCAGAATAATAATTGATTTTCTACTTACTTGTCCTCTTGGATGAGAGTGTCATCGTTGATGTTGAGAAACTCACATTATCCTTGATGCAAGAAGGAGGTCCAATTGTTAAAACCTCAACAGAGTTAAGTTTCCCTGGTAGTAATGAAAGGGAATTCCATGAGGAATTTGAGATGGCTATTCTTACGGGCTATGAAGTTTAATAATGAGTTTCACACAGGACAGAGCTCATGGCTAAGGCCAAGAAGATTGAGGATACCCTAGGAATGAGGTAAGGCCTCACAGACCATTAGATTCAGCCAGAACTTCAGGACAGGAAACTGGATGTTGCCTACACAGATGTAATCCCCCAGCAGGCAATTCTTCACCTTGTCTCGGGGATAGTTGGAGCCCTAACAGAAAAGCTAAAGCATAACTGTGGGACATGGAAAGTAGTATGGAGGTTCCTCAAAAGATACACATGGAACTCCCGTATGACCCAGCAATCCCACTTGTGGGCATTTACCCAAATGATCACAAACAAGGCCACACTAAAGCTACCAGCACAACTATGTTTATGGCAGCATTATTTACCATAGCTAAGATATGGCACCAAGCCAGATGCCCTTCAGTAGATAAATGGATCACGAAAATGTGATATATATATATATATATATATGGATTCTATTCCTCAATTAGAAAGCATGACAGCACTACATTTGTTAAGAAATGGAAAGACGGAAAAAATTATACTAAATGAAGTAAGCCAGACCTAAAGAAACATAGGTTCCATGGTTTCCCTTATTTGCAATAACGAGTATACGTCTAGGATAATTTTGCTAGACAAGTAGAAAAGGTCAAAAGCTACATGACCATGTAAGATGATGCTAAGTGAAATGAACCCCAAGATAGGGACACGAGAATTTTTTCTTTATCACTTTTGTTTTTTAATGTACTATGTGATCTTTTTTGGTTTCTTTTGTATGTTCTTCCCCCATGGTATTTCCCCTGTTGTCACTGTATTTGATTCAAGTGCCCTATACCCTGTATATACATTTTTCTAATTTGGAGAGGGAAGGAGAAACAACAAAATGCTGAAATCAGGATACAGGTTGACCCATTTTAACAATGAGATGTACAAGACACTATGTTGAAAACAAACTTTACAACTTGGGGTGGGGGGAGGGAGGAGTTGGGTAGATGGGGAAGGAAGGGATACTAGGGGAAAAACAAAGGAAGGGGTAACAATGCTTGACAGGAAATGTACTCAGTGTCTTACTCATGTAACTGTAACCCTTCTGTTCAGTATCTTTACAATAAAAATGTATTTAAAAAGAATAACTGTGGGTAAGTAACAGAAAATTGGAAAAGAAATGTGAAAAACAGATGATTGCCACCTGCATAAGCAGGGAAGAGGAAAAAGGACAAAAACCCATAATTTATTTGTTTGAAAGATTCAGTGGCAAAGAAAGTTAAATGGTAGTTTAAGACAGAGTTTTCATGGGAAGGTGTATTTCGATAGATAGATAGATAGATAGATAGATAGATAGATAGATAGATAGATAGATAGATAGATAGATAGATAGATCTCTAGAAACCTTACAATCTTGTGACCTTAAAGAAGCACACAGTCTCCTCATTACACTAATGCACTTCTCTCCAGTTAACAGGTATCAGATCATCTTCTCAGGATTAGGCCTGACTTATTTTTCAAGCCAGGATGACAATGCCTGGTTGTGCTACAATGTGACTTCTTTGATATAAAGAGCTACCTTTGACAGGTAAGAAAAAAGATATATCACCAAGAAGTTACAAGATGTTTTTCAAAAGGCACAAGCCAAGAAAGACAGCCCTGGATTCTAATGGTGCTTGATGAATAATTTTAGAATGTGCAGTTGAATCTGGAGGAATGGGTTGATTTGATACTGTATTCTAAAGACACTAGACGGAGCATCTGAGAAGGAGTCAGGAAAAATGTTGTGATTTTACAACTAGGGTAATGCTAAGAAGCATGGAAACCTGGTGGTCCATACTGAAAAAAGTTGAAAAGACAAATATTATGGCAACCATTGAAAGGAGGGACTTTTTTAAGCAGTAGAAAATCTGGAAAGGGAAAAGTAAAATATGTATTCCACATATACCAAATCCTCCATCTTATTGCATTTCAGAGAAAAACACAACGGACACCCTACTTACCTAAGGTCTTAAGGATTACAGTGGTGACAGAAGTAATAGGCACTACTAAAATCTAAAGGATGCCTTCCTCTGTCCCAATATTGATGGCACGCAAGGTTGTTGAAAAACTTGTCAGGCAGATATTAATGGAAATTTTGCAAAGTTGAAACTGTAGAAGACAGATGATGTTCCTATTATTGTAGTAATATATGAGTTTGAAGAGGCAGCCAAAAATGCTTGACATGTAGAAAGTTATTTACCAAATTTAAAAAAAAAACACCTGTTGACGTAGGTGCAAACTTAGGTACCTTTGGCATTAGAGGAGAAGAGAACAGATGAATATGCAGCTGGTGACAGTTATTTCAAGAAAAATCATGGTACCTTGTTCAATTTTAAAATGAACCTGTTTTAAGAAGTGTAGTTCATTCACTGAAACTATGTCCACATATGGGAAGAACACTACAGTGAGAACACACAGAAGTAACCTTCCCACTTCTGTTTTAAAGTGCTCATGACTACTTACTCAAATACTTGTGTATTATGTATTGAATAGAGTTATTGATTCATTTAAATACTATTGGACACAGAATCTGTGCTGCATTGATAACCAGAATACTCCCTATCATCAGGGCCCCTGTAAGGGAGGTGTTTAAGCAATCAATAGAGGGCAGTCTAAGTGTCATCACTGGGCCCGTGGTCCACAGAGCTATCCAGTAGTGTTTCTCCATTCTCTATTTGGTAGTTGATACAATGGCCCAAATTAACTTTTGTCTTGTGATAAGTGCTACTATAGCAGTGTAAAAGTAAGCATCAGTAATGATTCTATGTCCAGTGAAGATGGTGAATCACAACTAAGTTTTGTGACCATGAAGGGATCATTGAGATTTGTGCCCCATTTTACATGTAAGTGTAGTAAGTGTAAGGATTCCCTATCATGTCTCCAATGAATTTATCACCCCAGACCTTGTGGAATTTGGGTCAATAGGACAATGCTGATGACCATGCTTGGAGTGCTCCCTCAGTTGATCCAAGTTTTCTTCACAGTTCAACTATTCTTATTGCCCAATATTAATTTTCCCCTTTACTGATAATGTAATAAAAAAACCTTGTAATTCAAACTCTTGCACAGTTCCTCTTTATAAAACTGGTTCTTCTAAAACTTCCAACCTAAATTCTCTAAATACCAAGTATTGGTATTTACAAATCTCCATTCCTTAACATTTTCCCAAGTATCTTACAAGTAAACAAGATCCCATCAAGATGTAACTTGTATTCTATCATTATATAAATCCATAATCAAGTAGTCTGATAAATGTTGATGAGGCCATGTTAGATGTGCTTTCTTACTGCCTGGCCATCTGTGATCTGCAAAAGAATTTATCAGAGATAAATATTTACTCTCTTGGAAAATTTTAAGGTATCAATCCTTCCCAACACATTGCCACTGACAATCTGCCAGTCTTCCCTTGTAGCATGTTAGTTTTCTGTTGTTGTAACAAATACCTGAGCTAATTAGCATAGGTGCTATCTGATGTATGATTAGCTCTTTCATTTTGATCAAGAAGCAAGGCAGAACATCATAGCACAAAGTATGCAAAGGAGCATGACTACTCACCTCATGTCCAGGACACAAGGAAAAGAAAAAGAGAACAAAGTCCTACAAGTCCCTTTTAAGACACCTCTCTCCCATGATCTAACTCCTATTTTTTTCATCTGTTATTAAATTCCCATGACTTACCAATAGTCAACAGGCTTGGGACCAAGCATTTAACAAATGGGCTTGTGGTAATATGTGGTGGGAAGTAGGTAATGAGCAGGGGTGGGGAAATATATATATAAATGAATGATAAAATTAAGAATGAATAGTGGCAAGACTTAATGTCCAAAAATGAAAATGGAACTGGGAAAATTTATGAGACAGGAAAGGGCCAGGCGAGAAAGTTGGAGCAGGTGACTGACTGATGAAAATGCATTGTAGGGGCTGGAAAGGTGAGTCTGTTGGTAGAGCTCTAGCCAAAGAATGCAAGTGTCAGGTACCAAGTTTGGGTCCCCATCTCAAAACAAAACAACACAAAAAAACAATAAATGCCTTCTACACATACATGTACAGTTAACTGTTGGAAGGTAACAATCAATCGATCTGTGGCACATGCTACATTTTCCTTACATGGTTTCAGAACCCAAATTAAGACTTTAAAACAACCATAAATCATCAAATTAACAAAAAAGTATTCTTTAAGATTATTAAACTATTAAATTAACCATTCTTAAAATGTGCTTTATGGCAGCTGTGACTTTTACCTTTTGGAAACTAAACAGAAAAAAAATATCTTCTGAGGATAAATTATAAGTGGAAAAAAATGAACATTTGGTTTCTCACAATTTTTATGTTATCTGTCTTGATTCGTATTGGATTACTTCTTTTAAAATATGTGATTATATACTCAATCAAATGCTGGTCAATCAAAGTTTCTATTGTATCTACTGTATGTTAATTAATAGTTTCTAGTGGTAAATTACTATTTTAAATATACTCTTTAAAATGATGATTCAATAATTCATATACATTTCATTTTTGTCTAAATAAAAGATTCTTGACAGCTTTAAAAAATTATAGATGACAATTTTCACACTTTCTTCATAGATATAGATAGTTGCAAATAAACTTTTTTGCTACCAGAGTAGTTTGTTGTTCCACAGATGATAAACATTTTTCTGCCAAACACCATTCAGATATTAATAGCATTTTGTGTGACATCATTAATGGTTCAAATACACTGATCACTACAGGAATATGGGCAATCACCAAGAAGCACTTGAGAAGCATCTGTGTTAGGCCCATCATGAAACAAATTATTCCATGGGCTTATACACTTTTGCGACCATCAACTTTTCTTACAATTTGTGATGAGACATATGACAGGTTTTAGTACAATAACATTCAAAAAGCTTTTCTGTAAGATTTCTAGAAAGTAAGTGTAGCAGCTAAGAAAACAAGATTCAAAAAAGATCAAAGTATTCAAATGTTTTTTTCTTTCATGCCATTGTTTCTAACATATCTATAAGATGATTTCTTTGTTGCTTTGTATGTCCCTCCCCCATGGTATAACCCCTGCTCTCACTGTATTTGATGTTGGTATAATTTGTGGAGGGGAAGGGAAAAAAAACAAATCATTTAAATAGTGATACTGCAACAACCCATGGTAAAACAAACTTTACAACTTTGGGACAATGCTTGATAAGAAATGTACTCATTATCTTGCCCATGTAATTGTAACCCCTCTGTACGGTATTTTCACAATTAACGAAAAAGTTAACCACGTGAATAAAATTAAATAGTTAAAAAAAAGAAAAAAAGATCAAACTGTTTTTCAAAAGTGCACTACCAGGGCTGGGAAGGTGGCTCAGTGGTAGAGCGCTTGCCTTGCATGCATGAGGCCCTGGGTTCGATTCCTCAGCACCACATAAGCAAAAAGAAAAAAGCCAGAAGTGGCGCTGTGGCTCAAGTGGTAGAGCGCTAGCCTTGAGCTGAAGAGTTGAGGGACAGCGTCCAGGCCCAGAGTTCAGGCCCCACGACCGGACCCAAAAAAAGTAAAAAAAAAAAAAAAAAAAAAAAAAAGGGCACTACCAACACTAGATGTAATATCTGAAATTTTGTTTCCACCTAGCAATGTGAACTTCAATTGAGCCAGTTCCTCCATTCTAGAGCTTGATTTCATCTTGTACCTAGACATTATGCTACAAAAAAACACACAAAATCCCTTATTTTTCTTAAAAAGACTTCTAGTTATAGCTAGCCAAAACAAATTCTCAAGTCCTTATTGATAAGATTTCCAATGTTAAAAATAAATCTTAATTACCAGAGACCAATTAACTTCTCATTATAAACATTGAAACATGGATAATTTTCACAATAAAGGATAGATTTTTTTCTGAACTAATTACCAAATTAATTACCTGGATCAATTAATGAAATATATTGCCATAAGTGATTTATTGTATATTTTAAAAGGTAGGAAAACATAATTAAGATGGTTACATTTTCAATAAGAACATACTAAGATGTGAAAGTATGCTATAAATTTGTTTCATTTTTCTGTTTATTTATATAAAGGCATGAGGTAATGTATTGACAAATTGTGGATAGTGAGTCACGTGTAATCATTTACTAGAGATTATGATGGAACAGAAACTTCACAATCTAGACCTTCAGGCAACCAGGTTTCTCACCCAATTCTGAATCCATTTCATGAGCTCTGCTTCTTGACTAAAAAGATTCTTTAAAAAAAACACTTATTTATTTATTTTTTTAATTTTACCTTATTTTTAAGTGATACATCATAATTATATATAAGGTATAATGTGATTATTTCAATAAATAGGTTTGATGCATAGCAATCCAATCAGAGCTCTTAGCACATCCATGTTATCATTTTTCCATTTCTTAGAAAAAAATTTAAGTAACTCTACAAAAGATTTGCCATTTAACAAAGCAGCTTATATACACAATTCATAGCTTCTTTTTTTACATTTTCTAATTGTCAAAGTGTTGTATAGAGGGGTTACAGTTACATAAGTAAGGTAATAAGTACATTTCTTGTCAAACTTGTTACCCCTTCCCTCATTTTTCCCCTACTTTCCCTTCCCCCCACTTCCCTCACCCACAAGTTGTACAGATCATTTGCATTGTTTTGAGAAGGTTTTAGGCTTATAGGTTCATGTCAGTCTCTGATTTCTGTGGTTATGCATTCTTGTCTTCTCTTCAAAGACTATTTTCACCATATGTTTTAGCATACTTTCATATTTATAGCATACTTTCATATCTTAATATGTTCTTATTGAAAATGTAACCATCTTAAAAATGTTTCCCTACCTTTTAAAATAACCAATAAATTGTCGACCTTTCAATGTTTATAATGAGAAGTTAACTGGTCTCTGGTAATTAAATTTTTTTCTAAAACTTTGGTAATATAGTATATCTTACTAAAATATACTTTGATCTATATCTTACTTTTTTCTTCTTGACAATACATTGGAAAAGGTTCTTAACAAGAAGAAAAAGCAAGATGTGTGTGTGTGTTGCTCATGGTAATTATAGTCTTTGAAGAGTAGACAAGAATGCACAACCATAGAAATCACAGAGGCTGACATGAACCTGTAAGCCTAAAGCCTTCACAAAAATCTGTAGAAAGTAGTTTAACAGATAACTGTAGTTAGCTTTACCAAGGAACCACTGAGACCTTAAAATATAAAGATTATGAAGATGGTCACAGGCCACTGGGAGATAATTCTTCATACCCAGCTGCTATGTAAAGATAAAATATACCCTATAAGCTTATATTCTCCAAACATGGTCTGATTTGGGCCAGTGGCATTACTGGGATACTGGGATAAGTATAGCATGCCCTGTCTCCACAAGAGAAAACTTGATAGAACAGATCCATTCCATCCAGCAATACATCCAGAGGCTTTTGGTATTAAACCAGTGTTTCCTTTCCATTCACTTTCCAGTCCACTTTTCCCATTGGAAAGATGAGGGGGGGGGAGGGTGATGTTTTCAGTTGTATGAATACTGAACTGGTTCTGACAATTTTTTTTTTTTGCTGAGTCCACAGGCTTTTGGAGTCTACTAAATCTTTTAAGACTAACATCATATTATGTCTGCCCTTTCAGTTCTTATGATTTCCTTCCTTTTCATTTGGGCTTACGTTATTCAAGAAGGCCCACTTAGGTAAATGTGGTAGGACTGAAGTAATACAATTTAAATTTTTTTCAAAAGGATAATGGCATAGAAAACTATTTTGTGACTACTTGATGTTCTGAGTTATCCTATTACCTTTTCTTGAAGACTATATTACCCTAAGGAGAATTTTAAGCAAAACTTTAAGAGTATTAAAGCAAAGAAATTTTCTGATACAGAAAATCCATGATAAATTAAGACTCATCCAAAATAAACACCTTTCAAAAGGAGAAAATGTCAAGAAAAAAGCAAAGATGGAATGCAATTTTCTCCAGAAATTAAAGAATGAATGCAGTGGCTCATGTCTGTAATCCTAGCTACTTTGGAGGCTGAGATCTGAGGTTCACGATTCAAAGCTAGCCCTGTCAGGAAAGTCTGTGAGACTTATCTCCAATAAGCCATCAGAAAACCAGAAATGGCACTGTGGCTCAAGTGGTAGTGGTATTGTGGCTCAAGTGGTAGAGAGCTAGCCTTGAGCTGAAGAGCTCAGGGACAGTGCCCAGACCCAGAGTTCAAACCTCATGACTGTGACTGACAAAAAAGAAACAAAAAATGAAAAAACAAAAAAAAACCAAGAAATTAAAGAATGACCTATTAATTTTTTTATTGTAAAAATGCTGTACAGAGGGGTTACAATTACATGGGCAAGGTAATGAGTATATTTCTTATCAAGCATTGTGGCCTCCTCCTTTGTTTCCCCTTCCCACCCTTTCCCAACCTCCCCCCAGCCCCCCCACCCAATCCTCCTCCCCACCACCACCAAAGTTGTAAAGTTCGTTTTCGACATAACGACTTAGTATTCAAATGTTTTTGACCTATTAAATTATGAAGCTAAAATAAAGAAAACCCTTCTTTAAGATAAAAGATCTCTAAGTAACAATTCTTCTTAACTTTCTGAGTGTATCGCACACCAAGTTTATAAGTAGCCAGCAGATGATACTGTGATTTATTCTGCTAATATATTTCTTACAAAAATGGACTTGGAAGAACTTTGTGCTCATAAATATTATAAAATGAGGTAACAAAACAATTTCAGTCAAAATGAATATTAAGGAACTGGCAGTATACATAATTTGGTTATTTGATAAATTGATAACTGCAAGGTTCACCTTAGTAACACTAAAGAAACAAAAGTATTTTTGGTTAGAATGGGTTAATAGAGTCTATCTCTGTTGTATGAGCTTTATAGCTTATGTAGCTCAACATGACAGAGAAAAACAAAAGCTATAAGTCTCTTAAGATAAGTCTTATGGCTGTGCTATTTATTACATACTTTAAGGTATCAGAAATATTTCTTTGTGAGAGCTTTACATTTTGCATTTTTTTTAAAAAGGAAGAATAATTGAAAGGATTGATGCCGAATTCTTACCACAGTGAACTAAATCATACAAGGAGTTTTTTTCCTCTTGTTTAGAAGGTTATTCATTGTGTTTATTTGCTTGGGTCTTTGCTAGAAGTTGGCAATAAGAGAATAGCCAAAGCTAAAATAGTTCATTTGTTACAGATATGATTCAAGTTCTGCTTTTAAGTCTATCAAAAACAATCTCAGTTATCATTGTTTTATCACTGTTAAGAATTACATAGCCAGGTGCTGGTGGTTCACACCTGTAATCCTAGCTACTTAGGAGGCTGAGGATCGTGGTTCAAAGCTAGCCTCGGCAGGAAAATCCATGAGACTTATCTCCAGTAAACCACGAGAAAAGCAGAAGTGGCACTGTGGCTCAAGTGATAAGAGTGCTAGCATTGAACTGAAGAGCTGAGGTACAGTGACCAGGCCCAGAGGTCAGGCCCCATGACCGACCAAAAAAGAAAAAAGAAAAAAAAGAATTCCCTAACATTTAAATGGGTTGCAACAGACACTGCCACTTAATGCAGGAAATTCTGGAGAGAACAAAGCACTAAACGACAAAGGCACAAAAAGAAGTAGCTCTAAAACCTAGCCCATTAAGAGAGACTGAAATGAAGATACAGACTTCTGATAACGCAACTTTCTCTCAAAATTGTAGAAAGGTCTTTCTTGCTCCTCTGAGAGGTTAATGTGGAAAGCGTAATCAATGAGCAAGCTTTAAGGTGATATAGTTAATCAAAAATGGACTCTAGCAAAAATTTTCATGGCCTTTCTTTGAGAACAAAAATACAAACACAAATATAAACTCTCTCTTCCTTTTTGCTCACAATGAAATTAATTCTTGGCAAGGAGAGTAACAGCAAGATCACGTGTTTATTAATGTTTATGTATCAGTATTTGTTAGGATTGAAAAAGTAGAATGGAACATCCAATAAACCCTGCACCACAAGTGCAATCGGGAGCTAGCTGATGCTTTGGCTCTTACTTAGAATATGGTATTTCAGTGCTGGGATTACAGGAGTGGTATGTAGTAAGGGATTGAAATGGGAAAAGATATTCCATTGAGTGTCTGATTCTGTGCTAAGAATTGGCATAAAAATATTGAAAATGCTGTGTGGCTAATGCAGTTAATCAATTGAACATAAGGAATAACATACACAAATGGCTTTTGTGGGGTACTTTTCAAGGGAGCTGGGATCTATAAAATAGGTAAAAAGTCTTTGGGAACTTTACTTGAACCCAGTTACATTCTTATTGTGAGGATGTACAGTGACTCTACTAACATCTAAATGTAAAATTCAGTGTAAGAAAGCTGGCTTTCCCAACGTCACCTTAGCATTTGCTAAACTTTATTCTGATTATGTAACTCCTAAATATTAGTTAGTTCATTTGAAAAATGATCATAAAAATTCAGCAAGACTGTGAGTACTAAATCAGGTAATAAGATTTTAGATATGGAAGAGCTTATTTTTATTAAAGACAAACAGTGCCTATTTTTATTATGATCTGTTTTGACATGAACTCTCTCCTGCAAACAAGAAGTGTTCAATGAATATTTGCTGATTATCAATTATTCTTTAATTCATATAACCATGGAGGTAGTCACTTTAGTTGAATTGTTACTCTGTACCAAAGAATCTATTTTAAAGACAATGGCAATGTGTTCTTCTTCATAGAGATGAAAATATCTTCAATTAAGTTACCTAGGAACAATAGAAATCTCACTAATAATGGGATGGGTAAAATGTAATTATGCTATCAATATAATACTGTAACTTGTGAGATTTTATTTGAGCTTGTTATTAAAAGTGGTGATGATGTAAGAATTGAATAAATTTTGTTACAATAATACCTTGATAGAAGATAGGAAAAAATCAGATGCTCATCACTTGCCAATTTTTCAAAATAATTCACATGAAAAGGAAATAATCTCAAGTGTGAATGGAGGGTATTATTTTAAAGTTCCAATTACCTTTAATAATTTTTTTGTGAAAATACCATATAGAGGCATTACATTTACATGGGCAAGATAATGAGTACATTTCTTATCAAGCATTGTTGCCTCCTCCTTTGTTTCCCCTTATCATCCTTCCCCATCTCCCACCCACACCCCTCTCTGCCCCTCTCCCCCAGCCAAACTTGTAAAGTTTGTTTTTTGACATAACGACTTATACATCTCATTGTTGCAATGAGTCCACCTGTATCCCTATTTAAATGATTTGTTTTTTCCCTTCCCCTCCACAAATTATACCAACATCAAATAAAGTGGAAGCAGGGATTATACCTTGGAGGAGGGACATACAAAGCAACAAATAATTTATCTTATCAATATGTTAGAAACAATTTCATGAAAGAAAAAATATTAAATGCTTATCTTGGGGTTCATTTTACCTAACATCAACTTATCTGACAGTTTCTGCTTGTCTCACACATATATTAGATATTGCAAATAAGGGAAACCATAGGACCTATGTTTCTTTAGGCTGGCTTACTTCACTTAATATTATTTTTTCCAAGTCTTTCCATTTCCTAACAAGTGGGGCAAGTCATTCTTTCTCATGGAGGCATAGAATTCCATCGTGTATATGTACCACATTTTCTTGATCCATTCATCTACTGAGGGGCATCTGCATTGGTTCCATATCTTAGCTATGGTTAATAATGTTGCAATAAACATAGTTGTGCTGGTAGCTTTGGTATATCTTGTTTGTGATCATTTGGGTAAATTACCTGGCCTATTTCAAAAGAGCAGTAAGGTTCTTCATGGAAAAACACAAGCAATTTTTTTCTGCGAGTTCTCTAACATATCATTTTCTAAATTATCAATATGAAAACAAAGAATTCTTTTAATAATGGTATGTATATATGTACGTATGACCAGATAAGATGACTTTAAGCAAAATGAACCCCAAGATAGGGGCACTTTTTTTTTCTTTCTTGATATTGTTTCTAACGTATTTATAATGTGGTATTTTGTTTCTTTGTATGTTCCTCCCCCATGGTATAACCCCTATTTTCACTGTATTTGCTGTGGCTGCCCTGAATCTTGTATATACACTTCCTAATTCAGGGAGGGGAAGAGAAAAAACAAAATGCTTAAATAGGAATACATGTTGACCCATTGTAACAATGAGATGTACAAGACACTATGTTGAAAAATGAACTTTACAATTTAGGCAGGGAGGGGAGAAAGGGGGAGGGAAAGTGTAGTTGTAGAGGGGGGAGGGAAGGGACAGGAGGGGAAAAACAAAGGAGGAGGTAACAATGCTTGATAGGAAATGTACTCATGACCTTGCTCATGTAACTGTAACCACTCTATACAGTATTTTTACAATTAAAAACATATTTAAAAAAAGAATGATTGAAAGAACACAGAGGAAACGTATCGCTGACTATACACTTTTCTCTTGCTGTCTACATATCAAGAACTATGTCTCCTCCAAAGTTCTAGAGGAATTGTTCTTCCTTGTTCTTGGCTAAAATAAATATTTTATTGAAAGATTCTAGAAATAAATTATGACTATAACTTTAAGATAGATTTTTATATGTTACTCTTAAAAAAAGTATTCATCAATGAATGTAGCCCAATTCTAGTAATTATTATAGAGATGTGTGAAATAAATGCGGAGAAGTATATCTGAATAATTAAGAATGGCTTTATATATCTTCTTTAATTGTCTTACCCTAGAGAAATATCAGTGTCTGCTGCTGCTTGAAATAAAATCATAAAATAAGACTCATGCTTGAGAATAGTTTCTTCCTGAGCTATTTGATGATATGCCACAAATATGAACTTGTTTTGCGGCACATGGATATTGAGCTTTAACTATCACATACAATTTTTCCACATTGCAGATGGTGAAAAATCACAAAGTTAATA
Source organism: Dipodomys ordii (assembly GCF_000151885.1). Lineage (NCBI taxonomy): Eukaryota > Metazoa > Chordata > Mammalia > Rodentia > Heteromyidae > Dipodomys > Dipodomys ordii. The sequence goes on along the minus strand of NW_012267311.1, from coordinate 82,341 downwards.
AACTTTCCTAAGAGGACACGATAAAGTAGATGAAGAAATTTTATAGTCAAGGCTAGACATTCTGATTCTAACTCTGCCTTTCATTTAAAAAAACAACTTTAATGTAGATTTCAGACTACAGTTTTAAATGCCTGCTTCTATTGATCTTTTTGCCTTATTTTATAAACTAAGGGGAAAAGACTCATAGTAACACAACAATTTAAGTACATTATCATATCTGTAGTTTGTCAATTCTCATTGTAAGCTTGTATGACATAATATGTAGATGTTCATTATGAGAAACAAGTTAGCTTACCTACAAATACTTCTCATTCTGTGGGGTTCTCAGTGTGGCAGAGTGTATAGGAGTGGAGGAGAAATGCATTCAACAGAACATAACTGTTCAAGTTTTGTATCACTTATAGCTGCCTTAGGATCTGATGATCATAATTTTTTTAAATGCATGAAAAATCATCATATAAGGGAATTTGCACTAGATAGATATGTTTATTCAGAACCATCCAAGAAATAATCATGCTTATAAGGAACAATAAAAAGGAATAAACTTTCTTTTCTGTCTCTTTTAAATTTTATTTTATTGAAAAGATGCTGCACAGAGGGGTTACAGTTATATGAGTAAGGTAACAAGTACATTTCTTGTCGAACACTATTATCCCCTTCTTTGTTTTTCTCCATTTATCCCTTTCCCCAAAAACAAATCTTCAAAGAAACAACCACCCTATTAATAAGTGGGCCAAAGGCATAAAAGGAAACTTCTCTGAAGAAGAAATAAGCGCAATAGACACAAGAAGAAATGCTCAACTTCTCTAGCCATAAAAGAAATGCAAATCAAAAACAATATTAAGATTCCACCTCACCGCAGTTAGAATGGCTATAATCAAGAAATCTAATAGGGCTGGGAAGGTGGCTCAGTGGTAGAGCGCTTGCCTTGCATGCCTGAGGCCCTGGGTTCAATTCCTCAGCACCACATAAGCAAAAAGAAAAAAGCTGGAAGTGGCGCTGTGGCTCCAGTGGTAGAGCGCTAGCCTTGAGCTGAAGAGCTGAGGGACAGCGCCCAGGCCCAGAGTTCAGGCCCCATGACTGGACCCCAAAAAAAGAAAAAGAAATCTAATAACAACAGATACTCAAGAGAGGATTCTACTGCATTGTTGGACTAAACATAAAGCTCTCCTATAACCGAGCAATCCAACTTCTGGGCATTTATCCCAATGATCACAAACAAGGCCATACTAAAGCTACCAGCACAACTATGTTTATCACAGCATTATTCAGCATAGCAAAGATATGAAACCAACCGGGATACCCCTCAATAGAAAATGTAATATATATATATATATATATATATATATATATATATATATATATATATATATATAATTCTATGCTTCCATCAGAAAGAATGGCACTACCCCATTTGTTAGGAAATGGAAAGACTTGGAAAAAGTCATATTAAGTAAAGGAAACCATACCCAAAGAAATATAGGTCCCATGGTTTCCCTTATTTGCAATAATTAGTACATGTCCAGGATAATCTTATCAGATGAGCAGAAAATCTCAAAAGCTATGTGTATATGACCACATAAGATGATGCTAAGCAAAATGAACCCCAAGATATGAACACAAGAGGTTTTCTTTGTTGCTGTTGTCAATGTACTATGAAATTTTTTTTGTTTCTTTTGTATCTTCTTCCCCCTATGGTATATCCCCAATTGTCTCTGTACTTGATTTTGGTACCCTTCATTTTGTATATATACATTTGTCTAATTTGGGGAGGGGAATGAGAATAACAAAATGCTGAAACAAGGACACAGGATGACCCATTACCACAATGAGACTCACAAGACACCATGTAGTGGGGAGAAAGGAGTAAACTCTCTACTGGATTTAGCCCTTAAATATTGCTTTGATCACCTACTACTTTTTCTGTTTATCTAGCATACTTAATTAACATTTTCTAAAGGAAAGCAGCCCTAACCTCGAACTTATGGTAAGTCTAAGAATTACTTCCCAGGGAAGATCTATGATCAGTTTCTCTGATTCAGTGGACCAAGAATCTGATATCTCCCAAAGGCTTTTGAAAGAGTGATGTTGCAGAGAATTTAAGAGGAAAAGATTGATTATGAATTTCTGTTAGTTTTCATATTGTTAGACATTTCCTATTTCTACATATATATAAAAATTTATCCTCATATTGCATTTCATATATTAAGACCTTACTATATTCTTAATATCTGTATTTTCATATGTTCTTAGTGAAAATACAAAGTTTCTAGACAGAATACATTAGCAGATTCTTCCTACTTTCTTCCTTCCTCCTTCCTTCTCCCTCCATCTTTCCCTCCTTTCCTTCTTTCTTGCCTTCCTTCCCCTTCCTTCTTAAGTTACAATGTATCTTGGTAAAATACATAAATATCATATGTACTTGCTTTACAGAAGTAATTATGTGTGTCCTGCAGTTACATATATCAGCATGCAAATTCCTGTACATTTAAGTAGAGATAATGGTTCCTAAAGAGGAAGACCATGAGTTTCAATCCAATTTGAGGTAAGATAAAGTATCCTTAAAGATAACTTAAATAGTCAGATGCTGGTGGCTCACAACTGTAATCCTAGCTATTCATGTGAGGATCTTGTTTCAAAGCCAGCTGGACAGAAAAAGTCTGTGAGACTCTTATCTCCAAATAACCACTCAAAAAACTGTAAGTGGGGTTGTAGTTCAAGCAGTCAAACATGAGTCTTCAGTTTAGAAAGCTAAGTGACAACACCCAAACCTTGAGTTCAAAATCCAGTACTGGTACAAAGATGATTAAAACAGGGCTGAGAAGTTGGCTCAGTGGTAGAGTGCTTGCCTCCCATGCATGAGGCCCTGAGTTCAATTCCTCAGCACCATATAAGCAGAAAAAAGACAGAAGTGGTGCTGTGGCTCAAGTGGTAGAGCAGGGCCCAGGCCCAGAGTTCAGCCCCTACAACTGACAAAAAGAAATGATTAAAACAAAATAAAGCATAAAGATGATTTAGAAACTATAGAGCATAGAAGATTCTACCATCACCACAAAGTTCATAAATTGGGCTTTATGAATAAACATGGGATCCTGGGAGAAGTTGAATCTCCTTTGTGACTTTGATTCAAATCAGAGTTGTCTTGTCTAAACATAACTTCCCATTTGGTTTTGAAAATCGTCCAGTAGAAGTGCTTCATGGTCTACCCTGAAAAAATAGTTCCCAAAACTAACCCTCAATTTGTAGACTCCAAACATAGAAAGCAGCTTATTTTGGGTATGCATTCAAACTGGGCAGTATGGTTGCCAGTATCTCCTCACTATCTCAGTTTAAAGTGGGATATTTTTAACCAGCTAAACTGCATGACACTACTAGTTCTCTGGAGCAGAAAACAGCAGATGTGAAAACATATGCTCTTTTCCAGACACATGCTAGATTTCTGGACTTAGCATGTCAGCAATCACTGCATTTGTGAAGGCCCAAAGCCTGGTTCCACAGTTCTATAATGTAGGGAAGTCCTCTGCAGCCACCCTGTCAGATGATATGCAGCATACGATGTCTATTTCTATAAGCTCAAAACTGGAAAGCTCAGCAATTGGTCAATTCCCAGCATGTCATGTCTCCCTATATAGATTAGGAATGATTTCTAGGCCAGTTTTACTCTTTACTAGAAATTGTTTTTCCACCAGTTATTTCAGAAAACGTTCTATGGAAAAAGCATTGTTTCCTGGAGTGATTTAGAATTAGGAAATCATTACAGAATTAGACTTTCCAAAATTCACAGGAGTTTGCATCTACTTATAGTGATAGGCTAGAGGAAGGAGACAGTGAGGAAGGAAAGGTAGACATGTGACAATAAAATGTAGTGACATAGAG
>NW_012267311.1:65965-73465 GCF_000151885.1 Dipodomys ordii | reverse complement strand
ATTCATGGAGGCCTAATAATTTTCATTTTAGCAAGTTCTGTGTTTATATTGTTGCTTTTGGGGGGATGGGGGGAGAAGGGGATGGATTTGAAGTCTATATTTGAAACACTGCTACACTGAACCCACCACGTTTCTACTTCCTTCCTTTGTCCTTAACTGATTTACTCTCATAGTTTTCACCTGACAACACTTTGTGTTCTATTTGCATTAAGAATTCCCATCTCTGCCTGGTGCCAGTGGCTCATGCCTGTAATCCTAGTTACTCAGGAAGCTGAGATCTGAAGATCTAGGTTCAAAGCCAGCCCCAGCAGGAAAGTTCATGAAACTCTTATCTCCAATAAACCACCAGAAAACTAGAAGTGGCACTGTAGCTCAAGTGGTAGAGCGCTAGCCTTGGGCTGAAGAGCTGAGGACAGCGCCCAGGCCCAGAGTTCAGGCCCCACGACCGGAACCCCTCCCAAAAAAAATTTCCTATCTCCAGCTCTGCTTCTGTAGACAATGACCTAAAATAAGATATGAAATTATATCTATAGTGTTTCAAACTATGTTATTGCATACACGTTTGTACACACACTGAAAAACAATGCAGCAACATGGCAAAAATGTCCTATTTATGTTAATTCTGCACTGTAGTGCTCTTTGCATAAATGAAGGACTGTTAACTACAATAATAAAGGTTTTGCTAACTGCTTAATCCTCCTTCTTGTTATTACTTCTGTGACTTTTTCCAATGCACGCCTGCATTAGTCTACTGGAATATGGCTGGGGAAAGGGGATATGTGTGAAGAAAGCATTGCAGAGCATGGTTATAGATGACTACACCGCATTCCAGAAAACTTAGGGAAACTCTTCTTGTAGAAATTGATGTCAGCCCCTTTTTCCTCAGTGCTTTAGATCAATCCATGCAACCACACAGAAAAGTCACCATACTGTTTTCAATTCATCCCTTTGACAACTAAAGTGTTCTTTCTGGGCAAGCTTAATTTGTCTCTTCCTTGGAGATCTCAGGTGAGTTTTCAGAGTTCTGTATTGTTTCTGTAAACTTATTTCTCCAAGACTTTCTGACTTCTCTAAATCTCCCTGAGATTCAAGTTGGCAAATTTTACTACGTAAGTCTTACTAGCTTATACTGGGAGTTAAAATTTGTAATGTTATTTTTTTTATCCAGGAAATATTTACTTGTACTGACTGCTATTCCTGACTTAAAAACAAAACATAGACACAAAACTAGAAGGCAAAAATGTTAACATATTATATGACATTTTACTATATCACTCTATATGCATGGGAGGGATTCTCAGACTGCTGGAGCTATCTTCCATCAGTTGCTAAACTTGAATCATCTTTCGTTAAATACAGACTGAGATTTCAGATGCCAAAAGGCACTTCACTCTTTATGGTCCCTCCTCATATGACTGCTTTAGGACTGTATCCATTCCAGAAATTTAATGAATAGTCTTAGATTCCAAATATAAGTGAAATCCTATGGAATGCTTGTCTGTCTTTGGCAGGTGCATTCAGTATCTCATTTAGGTACCAGGGGCCAGAGAGGGAGAGACTGGGGAGACAGAGGTCGCATGGTACAGTATGTAAGATGTATAAGTCCAGAAATTCAGTGTACAGCTCCAACAATGCAATTAGTACTATTATTTTGTATACTGAAAAATGCTGAAAAAGCATATTTTGGTGCCTTTCCCAACATAGAGAAAGTCACTGTGGAGGCTGGTTGTCAGGACAAGTCCATATGCTCATCACTCAAAAGTGAATACTCCAGAGATATAGTCAGAGCAAATCAAGTTTTACAAGGCCCTGAGTAGAGGAAACTGTGTCTATCATCTCCCAAGAAAGTCATTCTAGGGAACTCAGATGCATGGAAGGGAGGGTGCAGTGGTTTAATGGAAAGAAAGGTCACCTGCTGAGGAGGATCCTTACTATGTGAGGACTGGTTACAGTTTTGACATAATTAGTGTGAACATCAAGACAGGTTCTGGGTTTTGTAAATTTAAAGGAAGATTATTTAGTAGTGAACATGTGAACTATTTACATGCACCTGGCACCTCTTTAACAGCTGGAATGTCAGACATAGGGAGAAGTGATCCTGTAGAAGGATAAATCTGAAATTAGTATCCCCTGTTACAACATGATGAATAATGGTAGTTAATTTGACCATAGCCATTTTTCACTATGTGTGTATTTATGTATTTTGTATATCACATATCATGGTGCACACTTTATTAAAAAGTTAAAAATAGGGCTGGGAAGGTGGCTCTGTGGTAGAGCGCTTGTCTTGCATGCCTGAGGCCCTGGGTTCGATTCCTCAGCACCACACAAGCAAAATGAAAAAAGCCAGAAGTGGCGCTGTGGCTCAAGTGGTAGAGCGCTAGCCTTGAAGAGCTGAGGGACAGTGCCCAGACCCAGAGTTCAGGCCCATGACCAGACCCCCCCACCAAAAAAGTTAAAAATAATTTATAAGAACAGTAACAATATTCATGTGTCAAACAACAATGTCTTCATCAGTGAAGCCTGCATAAGAGGTAGTTATGTGATCTCATAAAATTACAGTGGAACACAAAGACCCCTATTGCTTAGTGACATTGTAGCTACCAGAACCTCAGCTACTATACCACCCTAGCAGGAGGCATTCTCAGATGGTTATGGTGATGCTGGTGCAAATAGTCCTACTGTGCTTTTGGTCATAAAAAAAAGTACAGCACATAAAATTAAGTACTCTGAAGAGTAACTTGAAAATAGTCATTGAAAATATATTACTATATTTGCTAAGCAGTAATTTCTATGGTTACTCTAGAGTATGTTCCCAATATTAAAAACAATACAATAGAACAGTAAGGTTGTGTTGTGCCAACAGCAGCCCCCAATTCAGTTAGTTTATTTCATGAATGTATCAAAAGGCCAGGCCCAGGAACTGAGCTACATCCACTAGAATGGTGAAAGTATACACTAATGTTCACACAAAAAGGACTTGACATGTTTCTCAATCATATCTATACCCATCAATAAGTGACTTGTAAGTATCATAAACAAAAATAACACCTAAAACAAAAAGAATGCAGTGGTAGCTATGATATTAAATTTCCTTCTTATCATGAAGTACTGACTCTTAGAAATTACTGTTTATGGAGTAGGATCTACTTCAAATGGTAGAGTGCTTGCCTAACAAGCATAATGCCCTGGGTTCAAATCCCAGTACTTCTAAAAAGAGTAATCCCTAATTCTTTTATTGTATGTTAAGAAGAAACACAGAGAATCAGAAACACATCTTGGTCCTCCTATGGAGAAGGAAAAATGTTAGAAAATTTTAAAATATGGTTAAATGTTGGTTTAAACTTTTTTCTGGCCTTAGATTTCAGGTTCAACAAAATTTACTATAAACTTCCCTCAGAACACACAGCATCAGTTCAATTCCAAATTAATGCACCTGTACCTGGTTACAAATTTGAAAACTTAGAACCACTTCCCCTCAGGAATAAAACACCATTTTTCATTCTACTAAAAAAATCCACTGAAAGTACTGAGATATGTTGATACAAGTTAAAATACACCTCAGGGCTGACATAAATGATGTAATTCAAAATATGATTGCATATAATTTTGTATCCAACATTCTTATTGCCTTATCCAGAATTGGAAAGCACAGACATTCTATGACATTTAAAAACTCTAATCAGGTAACAAATAGATTAACCCAGCTGAAAAACCTGTTATGTAAAAAGAGGACAACTTCACTCCTGTGACATTTAGCACTTTTTATATTTTCAGTAGTAACATCAGTGTGACCTTATTGTCTAAAACACATGCTCCATTTATACAGGGAACATTGCATTCTATAATAGTTGAACATTCTTCACAACAATTAAACACTATTGTAAACTTAGATTTAGAGGAGCTCCATTTATATATCATGAAGTAGTTCTTAAATGAAAATCAATACTTGACAAAGTATTATTTTGTACATATTTCCTCGGGTTCAACATTTTGTGAAAAATGCTAATTTTTCTCCAGCAATTCAGAATCTTAAATTCTTTAGATGTTAAGTACAAGTCAAAAATCACACTGTAGGGGCTGGGAAGGTGGCTCAGTGGTAGAGTGCTTGTCTTGCATGCATGAGGCCCTGGGTTCGATTCCTCAGCACCACATAAGCAAAAAGAAAAAAGCCGGAAGTGGCGCTGTGGCTCAAGTGGTAGAGTGCTAGCCTTCAGCTGAAGAGCTGAGGGACAGTGCTCAGGCCCAGAGTTCAGGCCCCACGACCGGACCCAAAAAAAAAAAAATCACACTGTACACCTAATCTTGCCTATGTTGAAAATGAACTTCACAAATTTGCGGGGGAAGGAGATCAGGAGGTGGGGAGAAAAGGGATGGTAGGGAAAAAACAAAGGAGAGGGTAACAATGCTTGATAGGAAATGAACTCATTACCTTGCTCATGTAACTGTAATCCCTCTGCACAGTATCTTTACAATATAAAATATATACAATAATAAATACAATGATGAAATTAACACAAAAATGGAAAACAGGGCCTACTTAGTTTAACTGAATTATATTCAATCATATTTCTGTACATTCTTTCAGATTGTTCTGTACACCTATGGAAGAAGAAACAAATTGTGGAAAGTACAAAGCAATAACTTAAAATATCAAAAATTTATCTCTAGTTGAATTGGGAAATATACTGATACTCAAATTTGATTTAATTAAAATACAATTCAAGTTCATGACTGTTTATTAATCTTCCGATGACCTACAATTGGTCTGAATTTTACCTACTGAGGTAAAAACTATTTTCAAATGTAGACTACATTTATTTTACTTAATTTTATTTAAATTTTCTTTCACTTCTCATGTGTTACTATATAAGTAATGTGAAAGATACACTGTTCGTGTTCAATGGATTTGTTTATGGGTAGACTTTTGAAGTATTTATAAGAGCAGAAAAGAAATTTCAGATGCTTTGTTCTAGACATTATTTGTAATCACATGAGCAAAATCATCACTGCAAATGAAATGGCTTTTAAACAGGGTTCAGAAGAGTTAAGTGAACAATTGTTTAGAGCAAAGAAAGGAATCAAATACAGTCAAGCCAAACCACAATCTGCTATTGGCAAGGCAAAATTATTCTCATTAATTCCAGCTATGATGGCATTCTTTAAACTATGGCTGGACTTCAGTATCATACTCTACCTTTTAGATTCATGGCTAATATATAAGCTAATTGGTGCAAAAACATCCATTTTTTCAAATTGTCTTCTGTTTCGAATATTAATATGCAAGCCATATGTAATATCAAAAATACCTAATAGAGAAAGTACTTTTTAATGCAACCACAAACTTTACTATTTTAAAAAGTTTTTCAGTATGTTCAAGATAACACAAACATGTTGTGCTTTTGAAGAGATTATCATTTTGCAAAAAGTAATGTATACTTTGTTTAATTCTTAAGGTAAGTTATAATTGATAAAAACAAATATTGATGCATTATTACTTCTACTATATAGAATGTATTCATTTCCTAAAATTTGCAAAATCAAAGTTTTTAAGAAATGGTGAATGGTTCAAGAAAATGTGATGTACACACACACACACACACACACACACACACACACACACACACAATGGAATTCTGTGCTTCCATCAGAAAGAATGAAACAACCCCATTTGTAAGGAAATGGAAAGACTTAGAAATAAACTCATATTAAGTGAAGCAAGACAGACCCAAAGAAACATAGGTCCCATGGTTTCCTGTATTTGCAATAAATAGTATATGTCTATATAGCAGAATGGCTCAATAGCTATGTACATGTGACTATAGAAGATGATGCTAAGCAAAATGAACTCCAAGACATGGACTCAAGAGGATTTTCTTCATTGTTATTTTTTAATATACTCTGTGATTTCTTGTTTCTTTTGTATGTCCTTGTCCTCTATGGTATATCCTCTGTAGTCACTGTATTTGATTTTGGTACTCTAGTATTGTATATATGTTTATCTGAATTAATCATGGGAAGGGAACAACAGAATGGTGAGACAAAGGACAAGAGGGAATCAATGCAACAGCGATATACACAAGACAATATGTTGAAAATGATCTGTACAACTTGAGAGTGGGAGGGAGCTTGGGAGAAGAAGGAAAATGGGAGAAAAATGAGGGAAGGTATAACAAGTTTGACAAGAAACATACTTATTACCTTACTTATGTTCCTGTAACCCATCTGTACATCACCTTGACAATAAAAAAATATCAAAAACAAAAACAAAAAAAAGCAGAGCTCCTGCCAAAAGGGAGGAGGGCACCACCTGCCGTCCATTGTGCAAGGGTTAATAAAGTGTCTCTAGGAGAGAGAAAAAACAGAAATGGTGGTACAAGAGTGAACCAATGCAGCAGCGATACTCACTAGACACTATGTTGGAAATGAACTGTACAACGTGGGGTAGGGAGGGAAGTTGGGAAGGGAAGAATTCAGAGAAATGAGGGAAAGGTGGCACTGTTCAAAAAGAAATGTACTCATTACCCGACTTCTATAACTCTAAGCCCTCTGTACGTCATGTCTACAATAAAGTGTTTAAAAATTAAAAAGAAATGATAATAATTCAGTGTTTTCAAAGGTTATGCTTTTAATTTCTCAAACAAAGTAAAGCAATGCTAAGATCAATGTCAAGCACTAAAATAATTTTATTTAACATTAATGTAGTATTTCCCATATCCCAAGTACTGCTACAGGCTAATAGAGTGAAATTTTTAAATTTCTGCTTTCAAATAGTCTTCAATTTAATGAGAACTAAACTCAATTTAAGACAATATAACTAATAACATAAAGTGATAGGCACTGAAGTACAAATAAAGAAAGAACCATCAGAAATTTGTGCTGAAATTAGAGATTTTTGTCAAGAAAAATGGTAAGTACTTGCACTTTTCTGGGGAAAAGCCTAGCTTATGATATTTGACCAGTAGGTTGTATTCCCAGGTCTGCCACTTGGTATCTAAGAGATAAGCCAAGCTACTGGTCTCATGTCACTGGGTAATATAAATGAAGAAACACAATGATTGTAGCACCATCCTCATGGGTTTTGTTCAATTAAATGCACCAAATGTAGTTTAGAACATATTTCTCACACATATTGCCATCTAAGTAGTATTATTGGTCAGATGGGAAGCAGTTTGTTGGATGAGTAAGCTTCAGAAGAGTTTTCTAAATAAAAGAAATAACCCAAGCAAAGTTGCTGTAAAGCATAAGCATTTCCAAACACCTTGGAGAAATTCTAGAAAAAAATGTCAGTACCACAACCCTATCAGGTGTGTGTAGGTTACTTTAAACTGCCTTGCAAGCCAATTACTCATTAACTCCAATAAACTCTTTTTTCCCAGTTATACTTTCTTTCTTTCTTTTTCTTTCTTTCTTTTTTCTTTCCTTCCCTTCCTGCCTTCCTGCTTTTCTTTCTTCCTTCCTTCCTTTCTTTTTATTTGTACCTTTCTTTCTTCCTTTCTT
>NW_012267311.1:64743-65790 GCF_000151885.1 Dipodomys ordii | reverse complement strand
CTCTCTCTCTCTCTCTCTCTCTCTCTTTCTTTCTTTCTTTCTTTGGTTCTAGAGTTCTTTCATGAAAGGCTAGCACTCTACCACTTTGAGCCAAGTGCCACTTCAGGTGTTTTGAATGGTTAAGTCTCACAGGGACTTTTCTGCTTCAAACAGCAGACCTCATCCTCCTGAGTAACTAGGATTACAGGTGTGAGCCACTGGTGCCTGGCTCCCAGTTGCACTCTCTTTAGTATCAAGCTGTTAACTTGGAACTAGCCACAGTGGAAGGTGTTACACTATGGAAATATTAAATTGGTACAAACCAAGATTTCATTATTACTCATCATTTTTAATCTCTCATACTGCTGAATATGCTCTGTTTCAACTTGACCTTGGTCTCCAACTTAAGGATTAAATACCATAAAGAGAAAATTTGCCCTATATATAATAAAAATCAAAGCTATGGGAATTTCACTTTGAACATTGCAAACTATATGTAAATGCCTATTTTACTTTTGATAACCACCCATTTTATTAAGAGGTGAGTAGGAAGGAATAGGTAAATTGGTTCGACCTTTATAATATAAAAAATTATTTTTAAGGAGGTCTAAATATTCTACTTATACTTATTTTATCTATACTGTTAATGGTCAGTATAATAGATAAGTTAATCCTTTATAACAAACTTTACAATTTAGGCAGGGGTGGGAGGGTGTAGTTGTGGAGGTGGGAGGGAAGGGATGGTAGGGGAAATACAAAGGAGGAGGCAACAATACGTGATAAGAAATGTACTAATTACTTTGCTCATGTAACTGTAACCCCTCTGTACAGTACTTTCACAATACAAAACCTATATAAAAAAGGAATGAACACAAACTTCTCACTTAACACAGGACAGCATTTTTTTTTGACTGTAGCAGAAATTTTATTTTATTTGTAAATATATTTAATTTATTTTTATTTGTGCAAAGGAGGTGCCATTTTACAGTTTATAAATACAATTCATCTTGATTAGTGTCAATCCCTTCAACATTTGCAACCCCACTTTAGCATTTATTTTTAAAAATT
>NW_012267311.1:62115-63878 GCF_000151885.1 Dipodomys ordii | reverse complement strand
TTGCTGGGTCCTAGGGGAGTTCTATGTGAAGTCTTTTGAGGAACCTCCATACTGCTTTCCAAAGTGGTTGGACAAGTTTACATTCCCACCAACAATGCAGTAAGGTTCCCTTCTGCAGGACAGCATTTTGATGTATATAATACTATTCTCTTTTTATCTCTAAGTAAAGAGGTTCATAAAATCTGACATAATATTAAATTCCGGATTTCTATTTCCATATGTTCTTTTCACTAATGCAAAACATCCCTTAAATTACTTCCATATGCTCTAGTTTAAACTAGAGGATTCTGGGAATGCAAAACAAATCAGCCAAAATTTTTGCTAATAGTGGATCTATCATTACTGATAGACAATGTCATACTTGAGCTAAACAAGTACATGAATTAAGTGGGTTTTCCTCAAAAGTCATTATGAGAGTAAAGTTCCCCTAAATTTGATATATAGTCCTGGCCAAGTAAAATGAAAACAACATTGTAGACTATTTCTTAATACCAAAATTCATTTTTAAAAATTCAGTTTTTCAAGACAGTATCTTGCTATGTAGTCCTTGAATTTATGAGGCTCTTGTTTCTGCCTCCCAAGTGCTGGGAACGCAGATGTGTTTCATGGTCTATAGTTTTACATTTGTTTTGCAATAAATTTCAAAAGTCGAGTATCTATTTGTAGTCTGTTATAATTCATTCTCCTTATTAAGATTTGCGATATTAAAAATAAAAAATAATTCATTAATCCTTATAACAAAAATAATCTTAAACATTTGAGGAGTTGGGGAGAGAAGGGGTGGTAGGGGAAGAACAAAGGAGGAGGTAACAATGCTCGAGAGGAAATGTAGTCATTACCTTACTCATATAACTGTAACCCCTTTGTACAGTATCTTTACAATAAAAACATATAAAATACTCTTAATAGGGAGAATGATTCTTCCTGTTGCTAAGAATGACTTAAACTAAGTGGGATACAGGAAGTTCTACAGAAATTGAAGTCTCCTGTTGAGACCTGTTCATTTAATAAGTGTTAATACAGAGGCTTTGAACGGTCCTGACTTGCAAAGATTGTTGACAGAAGTGAGACTTAATATTTCCCCCATCCTGACACTCCAAATAATGTTATCAGAGTTGGCACCTGGGATTTGGAGTCCAGAAGGTTCTTTGACTCATGGGAGAAAAGATTCAAAGATAAACACAAAGGAAACAGCATAGCCAAGCATCTTAATGCAAAGCAAAGTAAAAGTAAAACAAAAGTATACTCTCAGAGAGGAGAGAGAGGAGGCAGGCTAGAACAAGGAGTGACTTCCCTGAGGTTTCTAAAATCTCCCACTCTCCTTATAGTCTGTGGGCATGGAGATAGTCATTCCTGTAAAACCGGACTGCGTGTCATTAACTCCTTCATACATAAAGCTGGTGCATTACTGGCCAGGGGGATTATCATTTTCTACAGGTGGTATGAATTGAATTACCATAAGATAAGAGCTGTTATTATTTTATTCAGTGCTTTGAAATGAAATTGGAATGTAAAATGTAGGAGCTAAGACCTTACCTTGAACCTCATGTTCATTACCAACTGTGACAGGGCAGTTATATTCATCATGTATCTGGTATGACAAGCACAGAACTGTCACTTAAATCAGATGAAATCTGTGGTCAAGAAAGATGTAGCTCATGTGAGTATTTTCTTCTTCTTCTTCTTCTTCTTCTTCTTCTTCTTCTTCTTCTTCTTCTTCTTCTTCTTCTTCTTCTTCTTCTTCTTCTTCTTCTTCTTCTTCT
>NW_012267311.1:35481-61715 GCF_000151885.1 Dipodomys ordii | reverse complement strand
TCTTCTTCTTCTTCTTCTTCTTCTTCTTCTTCTTCTTCTTCTTCTTCTTCTTCTTCTTCTTCTTCTTCTTCTTCTCATCCTCCTTCTTCGTCTTCCTCTTCTTCTCCTTTTCCTTCTCCTTCTTCTCCTTCTTTCTCCTTCTTCTCCTTCTTCTCCTTCCCCTCCTCCTCCTCCTCATCCTCCTCCTCCTTTTTTTGGCATGGGGCTTGAACTCAAGACCTGAGCACTATCCCTGAGCTTTATTTCACTCAAGGCTAACACTCTACCACTTTGATCCCCAGGGCCATTTCCAAATATCTCATTTCTTTTTGGAAGTAAAAAGACATTCTAGAAACGTATTTGAATATCAATCAGAATATTTGAATTCAGATCTGGATGTGTGGCTCAGTGATAAAGTATCTACATAGCAAGTATTAAGCCTCAAGTTCAAACACTGGGATTACCAAAGAGAGAATGATAGAAAGACAGAAGGAGAGGCAGAGGGAGGAAATAAAGAAGAGAGGAAAGGGGAGAGGAGGAAGGAGAGGGAGCAAGGAAAGGGAGAGGGAAAGGGAGTGGGAATCAGGACTCAGTCTTGTCCTTTCCATTAATATCTTGGCCTATTAAACAATAAATTAGGCTGCTTTCAGTCTGTTTCCTCTTAAGTAAAAATATTGATTGAAAACTTTTAGCTTTAGCTAGGCACAATGGCCCATGCTTATAATCATAGCCCCTTCAGGAAAGTCTCTTTTTTTTTCTTTTTTCTTTTTGTCAGTCATGGGCCTTGAACTCTGGACCTGAACGCTGTCCCTCAGCTCTTCAGCTTAAGGCTAGCGCTCTACCACTTGAGCCACAACACCACTTTGGTTTTCTGGTGCTTTATTGGAGATAAGAATCTCATGGACTTTCCTGCCCTGGCTGGCTTTGAACTGTGATCCTCAGATCTCAGCCTCCTGAGTAGCTAGGATTACAGGCTTGAGCCACCAGCACTCAGCCCTTCAAGAAAGCCTCTCTCTGTGCCTTCTTTCTCTCTTTTTCTCTCTGTCTCTGTCTCTCTCTCCCTCTCTCTCTGTATGTTTGTCTGTCTGTGTGTCTCTCTCTCTCTCTCTCTCTCTCTCTCTCTCTCTCACACACACACACACACACACACACACCTCAAATACACATACATACATTGAAGACTGGAGAGAATCCTATAAGGAAAAATTACATCATTACATGACAAAACTGTCATATACTGTCTGGATAGAGAACTATTACAAACAGTTCTATCAATATACTACATATTGAAGGATCATTAACACACCTACAAAAAGTGCTTGCCATAAGTGGACTGCAATGTTACAATCTGGAATGTAACATTAGTGCCTATTTTCAGATATTTATATAAACAGTGAACTATAATTGGGAAATCAAATGTAACATGCCATGAACTAATTGGCAGGAAGTAGACTAAGCAATTGCCATTTTAGGAACTTTCATCCTAGTGTATAGATACCTGAATATCACATTTATCCAGACCCTGCATTTAGTTTCCATTAATAAGATAAATGCTGCAGTTACTGCTGTTGCTTTAATCAATTCTTTAAAAGAAATCAGAAAGGAAGATGGATGATCCAAATCCCCAGCTTGCATGTCTCAGCTGATTGTTCCTGTCTCCTTGGGGCATCCATTAACTCAAACTGATACCAAGGAATTCTTAGGTAGACCATGCATGCTGTTCTATTTACTTTGCAACCCCATTTGATGATCTGAAACCTATTAGTGGCATACACTTTCTGTATTTTCACATGGCCAAGCAGTGACATTCCTGGTGCATGGAGCTTAAGGAACTGAACCAGCTAGCTGCTGCCTGTCAAATCAATCACCAAATGGCAAGGAGAGCTAGATCTCATGCAAATACCATGGCTTCTGCTGGATGCAAATGTTCTTTTGTTAATGTGCCCTTTGCTGAAACTTCTAAATTCCTCTCACCTTTCCTCTCCCTCCTCCTCTGTGCACAGGCCTAAAATCACATTGTTCAGATACTGTATCAATCCACAATCTACAGAAAATGTAATTATGTGCTGGATGTTTAATAAAGAGAGTCCTTAGAGGAAAGACAGAATAACAGAATTAACCACACAAACTGGAAAGAAGAATCAGTGAATTTTGTAACTGACTTCAGTTTGAAGTACTAAGAGAAAAGTACTATGAGAAAATGCTGATGTTCCCACTTTTATGTGGTTTCCTCAGATGTTGGGTTAATAAGTGTGCCTACCACTTTAGATACTAACCATTGAAATCCCTTTTTGGCTTTGAAGTAAGAATGTCTATAAATAAACGTCTATAATATCAGTATGAGGGCTTTTAGACTTGACATAGTGTATCAGGGAAAATTCTAAGTAAAATTATTAATTTGAACCCTGCTCAATTTATGAAGTTATGAAGACAAGCTTTCTAAATAAACGTTGTGCTCTGAATGGCATGTTTATTAATATTTGGGCAGGTTTACTCTTCCATTCTTATGAAGTAATGTCCTTGAAAAGCACATCATGGAAACGTGTGCTCTGCAACTAGCCTTCAAGACTGAAGTAATTTGCAAAATGATACATCTTACTTAATATACCTCCTCTGTTGCTTACTGAACATCTATACAATTATTAAAGTAATGAAATGCTTTTGCCTTACTATAGTTACCTTAGCAACTTGTTGAAATGTGGGTTGTAAATAACTGCCTTTTTTCTATTCTGAACCAATTTTTGTAAAACTGATCATGTCATACCAGGACGTTAAGATGATTTGAAGAACTCATTTTTTTCTTATTGCCTTATAACTATAATATTAGATATCACAGTGTCATCGTGGTAATTTTATAGTTATGTAAAGTAATCTTTGACTCAATTACTTTTTGGAAAACAAGTTACAGTTCATATGTTTAATGGAAAAAAAACATACAGTATTTAGTATTCTGCTGTTCAAGACACTGTCTTAAGAGAAGTAAATAAAAATAGAGAAAAAAACAAAGTCCCTGCCCTCTTGATCTTAGATTCTAGTGTGGTAGGTAGATCAAAAATATGTCAAACATATATTGTAAAAATAAAGCAAAATAAAATCATAGCAAATGCCCTGAGCTTGGTCATTGGAGTCCGGGGTGGTTTGCAAGGGGAAATGTTCCTTATGTGGAGGGCATCAGAAAGGCTCTTCTGGAGACCTAACACTTAAACATAGGGCTGAATAAATGAGAGGAAAACATCCTGGGGAGAATTACTCCAGGCAGAGGAATAAGATCCAGGAACTCAACAAAGGCCAGTGTAGCTACAAAGTAGTAAAAGATGAAAAGATACAGAAAAATCTGGTTTAGGTTTATCAAAATATACTCTGTTTAGATGTTTAGGAAAGATGGAATGCAGCAGGGAGTCTGGAAGGAAGGAGAGGCAAGAGTAAGAACTTAAGGAACAGTAAGGAAGACACGTTTAGAATCTTAAAATACGATAAAATATAATCGTCATAGAGTTTGGGTCACAATAACAGTAGTGGTAACTAGCATTTGTCAAGACATATTTTAAAGTGGAATTCGTAGATTTCAAGTTCCCCAACCGCAGAAACACAGGATCTCTGCAGGCTTCCTTGAGAGATAGCAATGGATAGTGCTTTCCAGTGCAAATCTCATTCATTTGCAATTTCTGTCATTGACTTTGAAATTTGCCTCAAGGTCATCTTGATGGAGTTTCTCAGTTACCTGGGATATCCTTTACATTCTACTTGCAAATATTCATTTGGGATGTGTGTGTGTGTGTGTGTGTGTGTGTGTGTGTGTGTGTGTGTGTTGGGACTAGGGCTTGAACTCTGGGGTTTGTATGCTTGCTTGGCTTATCCCCAAAACTGGCACTCTACCATCTCAGCCACATATCCATTTCTGGCTTTTTGCTGGCTATTTGAAGACAAGAATCTCTCAGATTTATCTGTTCAGCTGGCTGTGAACCATAATCCTCAGCTCTCAGCCTTGTGAGTATCTAGGATTAGAGTTGCATGCATGAGCCACTGGCTTTAGATACAATCCTAACAATATGTTTTGTTTTTCTCATTTTGAACCTAAATTGACCACCTAGTTTTCCCTTTGAAAGAGGGTATCGTATGTTTTTACAGTCTTTTTTCTTTGTTTGACAACCAGTTTAAAGAAGGAGCTAAGGGGGGGCTGGAAAGGTACCCCAGTGGTAGAGCGCTTGCCTTGCATGCCTGAGGCCCTGGGTTTGATTCCTCAGCACCACATAAGCAAAAAGAAAAAAGCTGGAAGTGGGGCTGTGGCTCAAGTGGTAGAGTGCTAGCCTTGAGCTGAAGAGCTGAGGGACAGGGCCCAGGCCCAGAGTTCAGGCCCCCTGACTGGACTCAGAAAAATAGAAGGAGCTAAGGGAAACACTATAATCGACCACTTTGTGAAACACTATTGCATGTTAAAAACTAAAATGAAAGGTTGGACAAATGGGATCGCATGAAATTACAGAGCTTCTCCATGGCAAAGGACATAGCTAGCAAGATCAATAGAAAGCCCATGGATTGAGAGAAGATCTTCACTAACCATAAAACAGAAAAAGGTTTCATATCTAAAATATACCTGCAACTCAAAAAATTAAATCCCCAACAACAAATCTTCAAAGAAACAACTGCTCAATAAATAAGTGGACTAAAGATGTAAAGAGAAACTTCTCTGAAGAGGAAAGAAGGATGGCCAATAGACACATGAAGAAATGTTCAACCTCTCTAGCAATAAAAGAAATGCAAATCAAAACAACATTGAGATACAACCTCACCCCAGTTAGAATGGCTATAATCAAGAACTCTAATAACAACAGATGCTGGAGGGGATGTGGACAGAAGGGAACCTTACTTCATTGTTGGTGGGAGTGTAAACTTGTTCAACCACTTTGGAAAGCAGTATGGAGGTTCTTCAAAAGACTCCACATAGAGCTCCCCTATGACCCAGCAATCTCACTTTTGGGCATTTACCCAAATGATCGCAAACAAGACCATACTACAGCTACCAGCACATCTATGTTTATCACAGCATTATTTACCATAGCTAAGATATGGAACCAACCCAGATGCCCCTCAGTAGATGAATGGATCAAGAAAATGTGGTATATATACACAATGGAATTCTATGCCTCCATCAGAAAGAATGACATTGCTCCATTTGTTAGGAAATAGAAAGACTTGGAAAAAATTCTATTAAGTGAAGTAAGCCAGGCCCAAAGAAAAATAAGTCCCATGATTTCCCTTTTTTGCAATAACTAATATATGTCTGAGACAAGCAGAAAAGGTCAGATAAGTTGATGTTAGGAGAATGAACCCCAAGATAAGTACTCAAATATTTTTTTCTTTCATGCAATTATTTATAACATATTTATAAGATGATTTCAATGTTGCTATGTATGTCCCTCCCCCACTGTATAACCCATGCTTTCACTGTATTTGATGTTGTTATAATTTGTGGAAGGGGAAGGGCAAAAACAAATCATTTAACTAAGGATACAGGTGGACCCATTGCAACAATGAGATGTACAAGTCATTATGTCGAAAAACGAACTTTACAACTTTGGTAGGGGGAGAGGATCAGGTGGGGGGATGTGGGGGAATTGGGAAGGGATGGGAAGGGGAAACAAAGAGGAGGCAACAATGCTTGATAAGAAATGTACTCGTTATTTTGCCCATGTAATTGTAACTCCTCTGTACGGTATTCTCACCATAAAGAAAAAAATATATATAAAAAAATAAAACATTACTAAACAATTTATAGCAAAATGACACATCCTACTGGAGGGAAACCTTTCCTTTTAAAGTTTCAAAATACTGTTCATATAACTTGCTTTAGCATAGAACTCTTGTGCAGTTGGGAGCCTGCATTTCAGAAAATTAGTGTCTGTATCCTAGTCTTATAATGGTAAATGGACTCCACAACTCTACCATTATTATGATATTCTCATTCTTAAGCAATGCTAGCTAACTCACTATGCATAGATCTAGTTTGACATTATCATATGTAGGAAAACATGTCAGAAAATATAATGAAGTGCTTCAGACATGGATTGAATAACAACATGTTTTATATGACCCTTATGTAAATTATCTATTTATATGACTCTTATGTAAATTGGAAACTGTTTCCTTTGAAGCAATTCCAGACTAGGTTAAATGTGTTATAATCCCTTCACATCATCCATCTGGGTATACACATTTGTTCCTTTTAGTGAAAACAGTGCCAAGACATTTCCTTTTTTGTAATTAACGTTTGTAGGAAATTGGTTAGACTTACAAGTCCAGTAAGGATGAAGAGTTTACCAAATCGCCTTCATTAAGTCTATCTTTGTCTTGGCAGTGTCTCCTACATTTAAGTCATCTTGATGCTTTATGCATTCTCGTCTCAGACATTAATGAATAACCAAAAAACACCAAAGAGAAAAAATAATAGAACCCTTTTATCAGCTCTATGTTAGATTTTAACTACATTTTATTGTGTATAGTGATAGCACAAGTTTTGAATCTACATAAAATTGTACTATCTTATCTCAGTAATGTAAAAATATACCTTTATTATGTTCTCACCTGATATGTCAGCCTATTTCCTATATTTTAAATATTTTTATTAGAAAATGCTAAAAACAGAGGTGTTATAGTTATATAAGTCAGGCAGAGTATATTTCTTTTTGGACAATATCCCCTCTTCCCTCACTTTCTCCCAATTTTCCCCTCCTATTTCACCCACAAATTGTATAGTTCATTTTCAGCATTGCTGAATTTGTTTATACCCTTGTCCCTCCATTTCTGTACCTCCCCTTATGCTCCCAAAGACATAGAGAAAAGAAAACAACAACAATAACAACAAAAGAAGCCAAACAAAACCTTATTTCCATTTCCTGAGTTCCTTTTGATAATTATTATTTTGTATGATCAGATGCACATAGGCATTGTGCCTTTCTGTTCCTCTCCTAAGTGTGTCCTCCTTTAGGCTCACTATGTGTGAATGCTTATTTCCTATTTTAGAATGTCATGTTAATGGCATTCAGTATATAGACTATGTGGAAAATGAGTAATACAACTTGTGGGCAGGGACAGGAGTGGGAAACTGGGGAAAGCGGGGAAACGGGTAGGGGTGATATTGTCCAAAAAAAGAAATGTACTCAGGAACTGAGTTATGAAATGGCAGCCCCTTTGTACAGCACCTTCATAATAAAAATAAAATTACATTTTAAAAAGTGTGTGCTCATTCATTCGTAGACAATATATTGTGATTCTTCATGGCTCTTCCAGTTTCTAAATTTTTTCAGTGACTGAGTCCTCTCCTTTCCCACTTATGTTATTTCTCAAGGCTCATCCCTTTTCATCTCTCTTAGGTCTTCTACAATGTCTCAGTTTCTAAAAGCAGTCCTGAAGTCACATTTAGCAATTGCTTTTGTAATGTAGTTCAGTGAACTTACAAATTTTAATCCCTTTAGAGCTGAAGCTGGTTTTCTATAATAGAGATGGAGTGATCCCACAGAACTAGAGGGAAGTGGAAAGGCAATTAGAAGTAGGCTATAATTAAATTATTGCAAGAAGATTACAGACAGATATACACATTGGAACAAAAACTAATTTAAATGTTTTTATTTGAACAAAATCAGTAATAAGAAAAATAGACCTATAAATTCTAGTGAAGTTTGAGAAGCTTAGCCCATAAAAATATCATTTTACCTCCACCCCTCCTATGGAAGAACTCTTCAGTAAATTTAAAGACACAAGACTTTTTGCAGGCTGCCATTTTGTTGATTGAGCATATACATAATAAATAATGCAAGAGTATAAAAGGGTAAAGCATGACAATTAAAGCAAGATCTTTCCAGGCTGAGTGGTACTAGAAACCATGAGAAGCTCTAAATCACTATATACTCTTGGAAATTAGTCACCTGAATCATGGCACATAAGATTATTCCAACTATATATCGTTCTGACCCTTCCCATCAGCAGAGGTTAATTATATGATTAGGAATAAAAGAGGGAACTGTGATCTTAGGCAACTGTTTTAATTAGTTTAATTATGAATAAATAAAGCATGCCAATTTGGTGTGCACTAGAATATGAAAACAACTCTATACTATAATACAAGAGTTAAGCATTGTTTTGACAAATCAGAGATATTTAAATATTTAATAAACACAAACTATGTGACACAAATTTTGCTAGAAACTGGAGAAACAAATGTCAATTTATTATTATTGCTGATAGCAGAGAGTTCAAGAGTTTATTCAACTTAATATAAACAGAAAAATACAAGAATGGGAAAACTAAACCCTTGTCCTTATTAAATCAAGAAATAATCCTTAAGTATATAGCACAAGTCTTAAAACCAGAGGACCTATTTCAAAATGTCATTAAAAAGAGTCTAGATTATATGTAATAAATTTCCTTTTCTGGGTAATTTTAAAGAATGTTTATAATTTTGATGTGTATGTGTAAATTACTTCCAAATTTGTTGATGTTGAATAAACAAAATTAGGGCAAGTCCTAAATAATAGGACAGAAATCCTTACTATAGAGTCAGAAAATGTGAGACATTTAGTTACTATCTAGTTAGGTATGTTACCAGGCTGAGATATTTAACGGGCAATTGGAACTTCAGCACGGGAGACAGGAAAGATACGGGTAACCATTTTGAGACTTCTTTAAAATATATGAACAACTCCTGCCTAGGGAAGAGAATTCTTCCACTCTATTTTTCATAGTAGCTCTCAATTTATCTATAGATATAGATGGTGGCCTAGGAGAAAGGCTTAATATAGTATAGATTACATTTCCATATTCAAATCATGTCCCCAATATTTTCTTCATTATATTTCTATGGCTGAAGTAAATCCCATTTTTCAATTTTGCTCTGTGTGGTTACTGTATCACAAGGGGCATAATTACTTTAACAAGCAGAGATAGCAGCAATGTTCTGTTGTGCTGTAGTAGTAATAGACACATCTCCTTTAGAAGAGTGTTAGTTTGTGGCAAAATTATGGTTTTACAAGATAGTGTCACAGTGACTATATTCTTAAACTTTAAATTCAGTCATAGAAATGTTGAGCATTATTCAGGCTTCCTGCTTGAGCTGGCCTTGGTAATGATTGAGTCCTAGTTATTACAGCAGTAACCTTCCTTTGACTATCTCTCAGATAAATGAAATATACAATAGCAGATGTTTTGATAGGACATTGTTTACTTTATCACTGATAAAGGAGTCTAATATGTCCCATTTAGTAAATAATTTTGTGTGATTTTTAAACTTGGATCATTTTGTCAAGATCATTTCAAATTAAACTCAAGCAAGAATAAAATAGCAAATAAGTCCAGTTATAAAGTAGATTTTTGTGTTTGTAGTGGTGAAAATTATCCTAAGCATAGACTGAAAATACTTACAAATCAATGAGTACAAACAAGCCACTAAAAATGAAGAAAAATCATTCACAAGTATTTCTCAGAAGAAGAAATAATAATGGTTAACAAACATATAATGATCCTGAGAATCATAACTCACCACAGAGAATGAAAAATAAGTACCACATTAAGCCAACATTTCATATCCTTTTGATCACAAAAATAAGGAAGTCTGACAATATTTTTGTATTGGAGGTGTTCTGAAAACACAAGCTATTTCATACATTGTTAGTAGAAATGTGAATGTGGGCACTGGGAAGGTGGCTCAGTGGTTGAGCACTTGCCTTGCATGCATGAGGCCCTGGGTTCGATTCCTCAGCACCACATAAGCAAAAAAGAAAAAAGCCAGAAGTGGCGCTGTGGCTCAAGTGGTAGAGTGCTAGCCTTGAGCTGAACAGCAGAGGGACAGGGCCCAGGTCCAGAGTTCAGCCCCCAGGACTGGACCCCCCCCCAAAAAAAGAAATGTGAATGTGTACAAATACTGGAAAGGAATTAAAATAGTATTTTATTGTTGAGAAAGTTTATCCTTTGTTATCTACAATCTACTTGCAAATAATCAACAATGACCATATACAAGTATCAAAGAGTTTGTACCAGAATTCATCACAATAGATTAAAATGTCACCTAAATGATACCATGAGAGTCTAGATGAATTGTGACATGTTCACATAATAGAGTGGTCAATGGTCAAAACTATGAAACTCTCTCATTCTCATATGTATATATATATATATATATATATATATATATATATATATATGCAGTATATATGAGACAGTTATCAAATATATCATTTATATCAAATATATCATATATAACATATACTGTTTTATCTCGAGTTGTTATCATATATCTATGATAATTTTTTCATAGCACTCAAGAAAATGAATAAAACAAAATTAAAGACAGAGATACTGAGAAACAGCATACAAAGGAAACAAAACAATTAAAAAATGAATATAGAAAGTAAAATGATGCCAGACAAGGACAGGAGGACTGATACTGATTAGTTACAAGAGGAGGACAAATGATTAAATGTAAATTATTTTCAAAATCTTAGCTTTGCTTATGGGTAGTGGGTTTATGGTTGTTTATATTGCATTCTATGAAAACAACAACTTAAGTTGTTACACATTTTTAAAAGTAGTTCATGCATGGAACAATGACAGAAACTAAGTATTTATATTAAGTTCTGTGCAACAATGGCCATAGGCATGGACAAATTCACATAAATCCATTAGTTTCCCGAATGTCTTAGACAAAGCCTGTGAATTCATCTAAGTTTTTGCTAGATGTCTGATTTCTCTAACAAAGAAGCAGAATAGTTTGGTCTTTTATGAGTTATGATTAATGTAGGCAACATGTTGGACATTACATGTGTTTTCATCCTACATATAAATAACTATATGGAGATCAAATACAGGTCCTCATCTATGTTAGCCAAACACTGGACCCCTCAGCTGTAGCTGTACTTAGAATCTTTTTTTGGGGGGGTCCGGTCGTGGTACCTGAACTCTGGGCCAGGGCACTGTCCCTCAGCTCTTCAGCTCAAGGCTAGTGCTTTACCACTTGAGCCACAGCGCCACCTCCGGCTTTTTTCTTTTTGCTTATGTGGTGCTGAGGAATGGAACCCAGGGCCTCAGGCATGCAAGGAAAGCACTCTACCAGTGAGCCATCTTCCCAGCCCCTTAGAATCTTTTTTATCAACACTCCTTTATTCCCACATCCATCCACTGTTCCTGGTAACACTCAAACTTTGTTAAAGTATTTCAGGTACTGTTACAATGCAATATACCTACACAGACAGACAGATAGACACACACACACACACACACACACACACACACACACACAAATGTAAGGAGATAGATATCTTAATTTTGATGTAGTAATAATTTTAGAATGTTTTTTAATTCAAAATATATTATGTAACCTAACTATATACAAAAAATACTGAAAAATAATTAGCTTTTCTGAATGATTTATACTATATTTCACACACTTGGCCACTTAACTTCTCACATGCCATAATCAATTTTGTTAAAGGGGTGAAGTTGTATTAGTGTTATTGTTATTGATGGAAGAAAGAGCAAATCAGAATCTCTCTGTATGTTCATCTACCATTTAAGACTTTGTGAATCACGTTGTAAGTCAACTATTTCAACTCTAATGAGAAACAAAAGAAAAAATTGTATATGATACGGTAATCAACTCAAACAGATGGCGCAGTGAGTAATACCTTTTCAATATATGTGTAGTTTTTACATGACAAACTATTCATATTTACTTAAAGAGATTAAGTAACAATCACAAGCACACACCAACAACTTGTATCCTGGAACAATAAATGAAAAAATGTTTCCTAACATTTTACCATGTGCTCTTTCTTCTTCCAAAAAAATTACTCAACTGGACAAGTGGGTCATGGTTTCATGAAATTTGTCAACACAGTCAGCAACTAAGTCTATCATTATGTTGCTTTATCTCCCCCACTAAGAACACTTGAGAGTTGGCACTTGTTCAGAAAGGCTCACATTCATCTTACTGTCAGTACACTTCTTGGAATAGAAGCTACACTTTGTCTTCTTGATGTTTGTAAAGCTTTGGAAAGCCTTACATCAACTTACATCAACTGGCAAAGAGTTGAGGCATGTTACACAGCATTCAATTTAATGACAAATGTGTGTGTGTTGTGTGTGTGTGTGTGTGTGTGTTATTGTGAAAATACCATACAGCGGGGTTAAAATTACATGGGCAAGATAGTGAGTACATTTCTTATCAAGCATTGTTGCCTCCTCCTTTGTTTCCCCATATCATCCCTTCCCACCACCTCCCCCCAACCCCCATCCCCTACCCCGCCAAAGCTGTAAAGTTCGTTTTTCGACATAACGTCTTGTACATCTCACTATCCCTATTTAAACAATTTGTTTTTTTCCCTGCCCCTCCACAAATTATATCAACATCAAATACAGTAAAAGAAGTGCTTATACCATGGGGGGAGGTACATACATGTAACTGAATTTAGAACAAAATGTCACAGCAATTTTTAATTGTAAAGGTGATGTACAGAGGGGTTACAGTTACATGAGTAAGGTAATAAGTGCATTTCTTTTTGAACAATGATACTCCTCCTCCATTTTTTCCCACTCACCTCCTCTGCAGCCCTTCCCCCACATTGTAAAGTTCATTTCCAATACAGTGTCTAGTATCACTGTCACACTGGTTTATAAGAATTATATTCTATTGAGAACTTTTGGTAAATATAAATATAAGAGAAAGGAAACATGAGAATCCTTAAATTGAGTAAATATTTTGCAGCTATAAATTTTCAATGTAATCAATGTTTATGTAATTTATGCTGCTTTGCTCTGTTATAAAGTTCAGTATGTGGCATCATCACTTGAAGATTTTATTGATTTAGACTCCAAGTTACACTATCATACGTTATTTTGTTTTACTTTTTATTGTGAAAATGCGGTATAGAGGGGTTACATGGGGAAGATAATGAGTACATTTCCTATCAAGCATTGTTGCCTCCTTCTTTGTTTCCCCTTCCCATCCCTTCCCAACTGCCCCTCCCCACCCCCCCAAAGTTGTAAAGTTCATTTTTCGACATAACGTCTTGTACATCTCATTGTTGCAATGCGTCCCCCTGTATTCCTATTTAAACAATTTGTTTTTTACAGTGAAAGCAGGGGTTATACTGTGGGGGAGGGACATACAAAGCAACAAAGAAATCATCTTATTAATATGTTAGTATTCAAATGTTTTTCTTTCATGCGATTGTTTCTAACATATTTATAAGATGATATCATACTTTATTAACAGAACCATTAAAACCTTGATTTTTGCACTGATGTGTATGCAAAATGTAAAGCACAAAAAAGCAATATGTTCTGATGTGTTAACATCTGATAATACTTAAATCAGATCAAATCTTTGTAAGAACAAAGAATGGTTATATTTTGAGACAAAGGCTGGAAGTCTAAAGTCTAGATAGTCAACAGGACTGACACTTTTATTATGAAGTTCGTCAACTTGGATTGCAGATGACTGTCCATTTGTTGTTCTGTCTCTTGGTTATCTCTTTGTGCACCAGCAACTCTAATGTCTGTGACTGCTATTTAAGTTTTTATAAGGACAACAGCCACGTGAAATTTGGGCCCATCCTTATGGCTTCCTTTTTAAACCTCCATTATCTCTTTAGAGGTCCTACCTCCTGAAATAGTTATAGTCAGAGACTATACCTGGTAGAAGACAAGTGTTCATTATGGTTTTGTTATTATTTAAATTCAGAAACTTCTGAGCTTTTTACTAACCTCACTTGATCCTATGACAGATACTTCTATCCACTACTAAGCCACATTCCTAGCCTCTTTGTGTCTTTTGCTCAAGACTGGCGCTCTACCACCTGAGACACAGAGCTATTTCCAGATTTTTCTTTTTATGAGGTACTGAGGATCCAGGGCTTCATGTATGCTAGACAAGCACTCTACTACTACCCAAAAATATTCTTGTAAGCTTCTACAACACTCTTTATGTTTTAAGATTTCAAACAACAAGCCACTCTGAGAGCCAGAATTCCAACCAAAGTATCTAATATCATAGCCTGTAGACTATCCATCATACAGAGATGCATTTGTGGTAAATGTGAAACTCTTTGGCCTCCTATGTGGCTCTATCAATGGTTGACATCTAGATAATAACTCCAGGTTCATCTTTCAACTGTAAGCAAGACTTTTTCATAGGTTTCAAAAATAAGGAAATAGTAATCTTTGTAGGTTTCAAGAAATAAGGAAGTTTTACTAGTGTAGAAATAAAATCTTTCTATTGGTTGTTTCATTTCTCAAATGGACAAAGTAGAGTGGCATTTTGAAATTTTCTATGATGGGTGATGAATCTACTGATTGACAGACTGAGAGATAGTGAAAAACATGAAGCAGGGCTTCTGTGTAAGAAATCAAATAGGCTAAAGTTTCTGTAAAAAGAAAATAATGTTTATGTTCTCTTCTGGCCATATTACCTTCACTGATTTCCTTCGTTGTTAAAAACATGTCAAAAATAGTCACCAGGATGCCCACTTACCTTCAGAGGATGGCAAGTGGAAAATTACCCGCACTTCAGTAACACATTTCACCTGGTTAGAAAGACATTTATTCCAACTCTATATTTGGCTGGTGTTTACTTCGTTGCAATATGTGTTTTGAGTCAAAACAGTAGAATTGCGGCTGAATTTTAAGCAAGTGATATAGTTGTTAACAAAACAACATAGTTGAAAATAGTAGACTGAGTTAAAGTCAATGTCCCATAATGATTATAAGCAATAGATGCTCTATCTAAATAATTCTGTATTAAATGTCAGTGAGTCTGAGGAAACAATCATATTAGCGTTGCTCATAGTAGGCTGAGAGTAATATTGTTAATTTGTGGAGTGATTGTAAAATTAAATAAGATAATCCACACAGTACAATTAGCATCCCAAAAGGCACAGAGGAAAATCAGTTGCTGTTACTTCAATCTTTCCCTAACATTTTTTTCCAGTCAAAAAGTATATGCCATGTCTAAACTAAAAAGTCTGTGTTGAACACTAAAAACAAGTTCCAACTCCAACAGGCTTTAGAACCATACTAGATCTTTATGATATTGTTTAAAATTCTTTGCTTTCAGTACAGGCACACAAGTTTCAAAACCTATCTGTACAACCAGCTCTATGGATTTTGCAAATTACTTTCTTTTTCTAATTGTTCTTTCACCTCTTGAGTAAAGATAATAATTAATTGGCTAGTCATCCATGTTAAATCAATCAACTAATCTAGTCCTCTTAGCATATACCTGGTAGAAGACAAGTGTTCATTATGGTTTTGTTATTATTTAAATTCGGAAACTTCTGAGCTTTTTACATGCAGCAATTATTGAATAAGGCAGCTGTAAATCCACAGGCATAAGCAGTATCAGTGGAGGTCGGAGAATTTCAAGGATTCCAGGAAGAGATTCCGTACACATGGGTTTCAAGGTCTCTACTTCCTGCAAAAGATAGTCCCCTTGGCCCCAAGTAGATGTGTTGAGTGAGTTGTGCATAGTCAAAGCATCCGTATCATGAAATATCTCCATTTTATTTTTAAGAATATTTTTATTATCTTTAAGTAGTTGTACAAAGGAGTTGCTAATCAGCAAAGCAGCTGATGGATGAATGCAATGCATCTTGATCAATTTCACCCTTCAAAATGCTCACCCACCTCTCCCAACCCACCCAAGATCCCTCATTTTTCTTACTTTTTAGGTTATGCATTGAATTGTTTTCTATTTAACGAAGTAATATTATATATACATACATATGTGTGTATATATATATTATCTTGATCTGTGTTATCCCTTCAACATTTTTACCCACCCCCCCTTCACACTGCTCCTTCCCTGATTTTTCTCAATTCAGTAGTCTATACAATGCATTCTTCCTCCTCCTTCGGTGAATATCATCTTACTATTTACCCAGAAGAATATCATCTGTCTACCCAGAAGAAGTCCAAGTGACAATTAGACCTAATAAGCTCCTGCTAATGCTCCAGAAACTCATATACTGAAATCCTAACATCTGGCATGGCTGTACTTAAAGATAAGTCATTTGGAAGCAATTAGGTCATAATGGTGTGACCTTCATGACAAGATAGTTTTAAGATCTCTTTTCCCCTAGAGTCTATACTAAAAAGAATGAGATGTGAAGACAGGGTTGGAAGGAGCTGTTTTTAAGCCATAAAGAGAGAGAACCATGACCAGGAAGCAAATTGGCTTGCTCCTTGACCTTAGACTGTAGCTTCCAGAACTTGAGAAATAAACTTTGGTTTAAACTATAGGCAATAAGATGTTGTTTTGCTAGACCACAGAAAAGATACTTTACTTCTTCCTGTTAGGTTTCTTCCTGATAAGGAAAGTAAATAAACTAATTCAAATTCTTGATCACATCCACCTATTAACAAAAACTACTTTGAGTAAAGAAAGATTGTGTGTGTGTGTGTGTGTGTGTGTGTGTGTGTGTGTGTGTGTGTGTGTGTGTTAAATGTTTCTTTTCTTTTCTTTTCTTTTTGCTATTACTGGGACTTGGACTCTGGGTCTAGATACTGTTCCTGAGCTCAAGGCAGCACTCTACCACTTGAGCCACAGTGCCACGTCTGGCTTTTTCTTGGTAGTTTCCTGGAAATAAGAGTCTCATAGATCTCAGCTTCCTGAGTAGCTAGGATTACAGGCATGAGACACCAGCACCTGGCTATGTTTCTTTTTAATGTAACCTTTTAGATATACTTTTTTTCTTTCAAAAAAATAAAACCTTCTCATAATCTGCAAATTAACAAAAACATATAAAAAGTCCTCCTCGAAGAATCTTATTAATAGCTAGAAGGAAAATATCATCTTTCTCTTTTTACCTAAAACTATCACAGAAACCTTTCCATATCAATATGAAAGGAATTCCCTCCTTTTATCCCAAAGAAGCATAGGAGCCTAAGGAGTAAATATATTGTATCTGTATAAAAACTCATATTTTAAAATGCTTAATAAGATGAGCCATTAGAAATAGCCACTACATTTCTGGAGCATATTCTTGCATTGTACTACATTCACTCTTCCCCATGTTCCAAAATTTATATTTTTATTGTTTTAAATTGTGGTCATAATGTGGTATTTATTCTCACAAGATGTTAAGTGGATCATACAGAACTGCTAACTAGAGGTGGGTGATGTTCAGTGCTTTCTAGACTTCATCTTACATAGCTGACACACTAACATGGCATTTCTTGTATTTTTATAGTTGATATGGACATTTATATAACAATGAAAGACTTTCTGTAACCATAAACTCATTGTGGCCTGACCCCTAATCTCTTCCAGGAAACTTGCAACTCAGTATTTTCTATTCAGATGGCAAGAGTGCTCCCTCCCCCAAAAAAACATACCACACCCCGGTTTTAATATAAAAAGAAATCCACTCTGTTCCAATGTTCCTATACACAAATACATGCACACTGGCTAGATTTCATAAGATCATAAGAGCTTATTCTAAATTTGCAAGAATACTTGATTTACCATTAAAATATCTAAATTCCTTCTAACCTTGAATAACTAAATAGGTGAGTCCCTGGCGATTTGAATTAAGCCAACTAATAGCAGTATGGCTTCAGAGTCAGGTACATAAAGATTCCATGCTAACTTGAATGCAGCAAAGTAACTTTATTACCTTACGTAAATTAGCTTGAGTTCCAATCTTTGCTAATTTGAGGATTTAGGGGATCCATATCACCTGAGCCACATCACATGACAAATCTTAGTACATGGCAGCTTTCATTATTGTTATCATTGTCATTGTTATACATAACACCCTTACTCAGAGTTTAAGGTATTGTATGAAAAGACTTGCCAATAAACACATAAGGACTTTAATAAGGAACAAAACAGCACATTAATAGATTAGGAGGCTACACTCTCAGGAAGTAAAGATGTTATGAAAATACATTTTGTGAACCAATGATAACCAGGTTGGAGATTGGCCCCATTGATCAAGACATCATTGCCTTACTTCAGTTGTAACTTCTCAAAATACATGCAAACACAGGCCACACACAATGCAGTGGTTATATGAACGTGAGTGCTAGTGGGATATGGAAAGCTCTGGGATCTGACAGTACCTTAGTTTCAGTAGGGTCTTCTCTGTAGTGTAAACATGGAAAAATGAGGAGGGTGGAGTTTATTCACAGATCCTGAGCTTTACTTTTTCTGCTTACTGTCAATCATTTTCCATCATAAAAGCAACCTATAAAAAGTGACTAGGAAAAGGGTGCTTTTATCTTCCTTGTGTATAACAAATAGGAGTTTGGTTTTTGGAAAGTCTAACAGTCCTTGTGCAGATTGCATTCTCGTAAGAGTTGTAAAGTGACTGCTTCTAGAAGAGAGATGGCAAGTACTCAAGCTTTCACTTTGTCAAGGGAACTTAAATATCAATAATATGCTGATGACTATTTATTAATCCTGCTGCATAAGATTGTGTAAGCTAAAGTTTAAGATAAACAAAAGAATACTCTCTGGCTGGGCCATGACTTTCCGTGGCATTGTCAAGCATTGATGGTGCCCTTAGGGTAGAAATGTAATGGATAACCTTTAAAGGGAGGTCTAGTCAGACAGTGATCTGCAAGAGCACAGAAACCAGGAAAGGAATTTCAACTCAGAAGCATCTTGGGGAGGAAATTGCATTTACAGCAGTTAAATTGTGCATTTTTCTTTCAAGTGACTATCTTGATTACAGTTCTGGGATTCATGTCTCATCATCTAGTAGAACATTTAGTTGTTAATCAATAAATCTATGCCATCAGAAATCACAAGTTAAAAATATTGGTTGGAAATAGTTTATTATCATTCTTATTCCCACATCAGTTAACTACCGGGGGCAAAGGAACCCATTAACTAGGAGTGGAAGAATTCAAACCAGCATCAAACCTTGCGGGCAGCAGACAATATATAGATTAGTATCATGTTCAGATCCAGCGCGGAACCCGTTCCACTTCAAATGCTGCTAAGCGAGTCAGTGTCCAAAATATGTCTTGAATATCATACATAAAAAGTCACTCCGGACAAACTAATACATACGGAAATAAAATGCCTCTCTCTTTTCTTAATTCAATCACATTTCATCTCACCACCAAATTCTGTTCACTTCTCCTTTCTGTGGGTTTAGGGTTTTGCTCCAAGTTCTTCAGATAAGGGCACCGGAAAAAAAAAAAAAGTCCAGATGTTGGGTTCGCACACTCGGACTTCCGAAGCATGGCTTTGTGTGCTACCTGAAATGGAGTGCTGCATGGTTAGGAGGGGATCGCCGGTGATTCACTTGCTACTGGGGACAAGAAATCCCTTTGGATTTATTGTTCATCCCTAACAACAATCCCCACTGCTTTTCTGCCTGGCTGACTCACACAAAACCCAAAGCAGTTTGATTCCTAACACTCAGACTTGCTCCTGTAGTTACCGGTCGGTCCACAGCCTTGGTTGCTGAACGCTCCCCTTGGAAATCTTCACAATCGATTTCTTAGCTGCGAGTAGCTCTCCTTAGAGCTCCCACCAACGCACGTTTCTTCTGTTCACTAAATCCTCCTCTTGCACTAGTTTTGCAATCTACATCTCCACGGTGGGTCGGCTGAGCTCCCCTTCCGCTCCCTTCCAGACAGAGGGCTTGCAACTTGAAGAAGATCAGTTCCGAAGCCCTGGTTCCCAGGAGAAGCCAAGATGGAGAGTATGCCGGAGCCTTGCGCTGCGCGACCCTGCAAATGCCACCTCTGTGCCGCATCATTTGAGGTTGTTGTTTTTTAACTTGTATAAAAAAAAAATGTTGGAACCGCCAGAAGATCCAAAGCCATAGAGATGTGCAAATCCCAGAGTGGAGGCCCTGCTGCAATACCCCTATTTGCAACGCGAGGGACCAAGGGACTAGAGGGACGCTTTGCTGCCCCGAAGATGCAGTGAAGACTCCCCAGATGATAAAGAGCTCACTGATATAAACCAAAAGCCGAAAAGACAGAGAGGAAGGGGGAGAGAGAGGGGGGGGGAGAGAGAGAGAGAGAGAGAGAGAGAGAGAGAGAGAGAGAGAGAGAGAGAGCAATGCCCCAAAGTTTACTTTCTATAAGAAATTAATTCCTACAGCCCAGTAAGACGAAAACTTTCACCGGGAAGATCCTTTCCAGAGAAAAAGAGCGTTCTGGACGATCCTGGGGCTCGTCTTAGAATTATTCTTGTTCTTGGCTCGCAGCACCGCACCTGTGCCGCCACCAACGATTCTTTCCGATCTTCTAGAGCTGAAGGAGAAGTTGGTACGGGCGCTGGCGAGAGACCCGGGCAGTCGTTTCTGGGGTGGAATCTGGGTGACGGCTCCGAGGGGCTGCCTCTTGGGGCTCCTAATCCCTCCCCTTTCTCCAGAGGAGCTGTTCACCTGCTACCGTCCAGTCTACAATATACGCGTAGACTCCAAATAAGCCCCAATCCCAAATGTAGGCAACACCACTTCCTGGGCAATTCCATTCAAAACCATTTCAGTGGGACTTCCCCAGCTCCTTTTTACTCAGGAGAAGTGAGCAGGAAAAGCAACTGGAGAGGAGATTGTGTCCAAGATAAGATGTAGACGCTCTTCTATTCTAAGGACCTCGGGGAGCCCCTCAGCTCTTTGCAGAGCTGCGGGTGCTCCAGTCCAGTCCTTCCCCTTCCACGGGGCGGTGGTGGTTCTGGAGGCTAGGGACAAGGATCCCCTTAAACCTTAGTCTGGGGACCTCGCCCTTGGGTGGGTGGAGGGAGGGTAGCAAGAAAATAGCAGGCTGGAAAGGCAGAGTCAGAGAGTAGTAGTGCCACACTGGGCAGGGCGCGGGTCCTGGAGGTGGCTGGAGACTTACCAAGAGAAACTGTGGGGTAGGAATCTTCTAACTTGACTGGAGTCTCTCTGGAAAGCCTAGTTTTTCTCCCTCACCCCCCATTAGCTCCCCTCCCCTCCCCTCCCCCTTCTCTCTTCTGTCTCTAGCCAGTGGCTTGGGGCTGAGGGCGCGGGGCTGGGCGTGCGTGTGGCTGTGCGCGCGCCAGTGTGTGTGTGTGTGTGTGTGTGTGTGTGTGTGTGAGCGCGCGCGCGCAGTGCATGTGTGCGGAGCGTGTGAATGCGCGCAACGCCCGGACCCAGCAGCGGGCGGTCCGCCTGCCGTCCCGGCTCGGCTCCCCGCCGCCCTCACTGGCCTACCCCACCCCACCACCCTTGACCCCACCCAGCAGCCCCCGCCTGGCTTGGGCCCCTGCTGCTCCGGGGCAAAGTTTCCTGAGCGCCGGGGCTGCGCTAGAAGACGGGGTGCAGCCGCCGCCGTACCTGGTGCGTGGAGTGACTCTTCTTCCACCTGGCAGCCGGGCTGCCGCCTAAGCCAAGCGGAGTGTAGACGTCCCACATTAACCCGAGAGGCGAAGACAAGCCAGAAAAGGTCAGAGAGATTGTTTTATTTTTTATTTGTTCAAGAGAAAGAGAAACCGCCGCCAGCAGCATCGGGAATATCTGTGCCTCTCCTGCCTGGCGCCGGGCCCCCGACGGACCTCGCCCGTGGGGATCCAGACGGAGATGGACTAGCCATCCAAGTTGCCCGATCGCCGGGTCTGGGAGGTTTCCGAGCACCGGGAACGCCGCCGGGCTCTCCCTTTCCACCTGCGGGAAGGTTTCCAGGCGCCTCCAAGCCGAGGATTTTTTTTTTTTTAACGCCAGTCCTTCAGATCTCTTTGAAAGGAAAATGAACGAATGAATGAAATATATTAAAACAAAACAAGACATCCCGGGGAAGTCGAGGCAGAGCCCTCGGACATGCGTGCGCCGCATCCTCGCCTTTGGATTGTAAGGACGGGAAGGAGAATCCACGGCGGCGCCTGCAAGGTAAGCACCAGCCAGACCGCGTTTGGGGTTCTCGGGCGAGAAGAATAACTTAACACAGAGGTCGGGGCTGGGGTGGAGATGTGTGTGTGTGTGCGTGTGTGTGTGCGTGTGTGTGTGTAGGGAGGGAGGAGGGTTAAACCAAGTTATGGCGATTTCCCCCAGGGTGTCGCCGCACAATTGCACCAGCAAGCCCGCGCGTGGCTCAGGGCGGACCAGCCGGGGGAGTCGCCGGGGCTGACCGTGGAAACCCTGACTCCCCCGAACACTTTTCCACCCTATTGGAAGCACAGATCTGGGCTGGGTCGCTCGTCCCAGACGGATGTGCAGTGGTGTTCGTTATTATTTTATTATGTTATTTGGGGGAGGTAGAGAGTTTTTTTTTTTTCATTAGCACCGCAGACCCAGCCCAGAGGCACTGGGAGCAAACAGCTCCGACGCGGTGGTAGTTAAAGC
The DNA here is from genome assembly GCF_000151885.1 of Dipodomys ordii. Classification (NCBI taxonomy): domain Eukaryota; kingdom Metazoa; phylum Chordata; class Mammalia; order Rodentia; family Heteromyidae; genus Dipodomys; species Dipodomys ordii. The sequence continues at coordinate 39,426 of NW_012267311.1, read as the reverse complement.
CGGAGCCGGAGGACAGGTGTATTCGGTCCGCAATTGTCCCGGGCACGCGGGAGCCCACGCGGCTGTCTGGGCCGGTTCCTGGCCCGCGCCGGTATCCGAGCCTGGGCGCAGCGGGTCGGCTGCAGTTCCCCAGGCGTCCGCTAGAGGCTCCCAGCGGGCGCCGCGGAGCGGGTGGGTGTGGGGGGCACCGGGCGGCTTCGGGGCCGATCGCGCACCGGGAGCCAGCGTGGCCCCCGCGGGGCGGCGGAGCCGGCGTGGCTGGAGGTGTGCTGGGGGAACGGGGCGGAGGGGAACCTGACTGGCCCGGAGACGTGAGGCCCCCGAGTCCCGGTGAGCGTCCTGGCTGCGCGCGCTGTGGCCGCAAGGACGCGGGTGCGAACCCAGGCTGAGGTCCGGAAAGCTGTGCCCGGAGCAGGTGATGCTGTGCTACTCCGCGCCCCGAGGTGAGCCCCCGGAGGCGCCGCTCCTTCCCCTCTCCCTGCCCCCCCTTGCTTCTTCAATGCACTGGCTAATTATTCCCAGGTGGCAACGAGTGGGGACGTGGGGGGAGCAATGTTATCGGGTCTGCATCCATAGATGCCTTTCGGTGGTGCTCCCAGGACTGTGTTCCAACTGATCCCTATTCCATCCGCCTCCCCAGAATACATCTGCTTGAAAGGGAAGTTTTTCTTGCAGGTGGTGCTTTGACTGGGCTGGGTTGCTGGGAGGTCAGGGAGGTGGGGGGGGAGGGAGAGAGACTCATCCTGAAGTTCCATCCCCCCCCCTCCAGTCGCAGTGGATTGGAGTTAAATACTCCAGGGATGGGGTGTGGTAGAGGAAAAAGAGCGCCACACCCTCTTCTTTTTTCCATCCCTCTCCCCTCATTGACTTCATCTGGGAGGAAGTAGACCCATTCAGAATTTTATGGATCTTTCTCTAAAGGGTTGGTCTCCAGCAAAGCAGCTGAAAGACTTGGGAGAGAGATGAGGGGAAAAGGATGAGGAGTCAAGGCCCCCTGGAATAATGTCAGGGGAGAAAGGAGGATGAAGTTGAGCTCCTGTGTGTGTGTGTGTGTGTGTGTGTGTGTGTCTGTGTCTGTGTGTGTGTGTGGCCTTGTCCGTGATTGCTTGGAAATGGCCTTGAGTTCAGATTATGTGATGAAGTCAGATTCATTTCACAGTTCCTTTGGTATCAAAGCCAGTTTGTTTAAGCTACTAACAAATGTAATTCCTGATAGGAACTTCCTTGAGCATGGTGGGACACTGAATAGAGTTGATTGTTGTGTCTAAGCAATACTAGCAGCAATAATAGTAACAATAATAATAGGTCTTGTGGTCTATTACTGTTCGCTGTGAATACCATGCTGGCTGTCAGGCAGCCAACGACGTATGTGCTTCCCCGTGTGCTGTATGCTTTGTACATGTCACATGTGTTTATTTTATGCTCTGTGATACAACTCTGAGGGTGTTTTAAATATAAAAAGATGGCTAATAAACGCCTCTTGTGATATGAGACCTCTTGGAGAATAATACCTCATGAAGACCAAAATTGCACTGGGTCCTGGAATATTGTGGAAAAACTAAAGATCCAGCGATTGCAAAATATTGGGACACATGCTGGGAGATATATATATATATATATATATATATATATATATATGTACACACACATACACACACATATATGGAAGTATATAAAAATGGAAATAATGGTTAACATCCTAACAGGAGATCTTCTCGGGTATGCTATCTTCATCATCGTGTAGTGTGCATTACCACTAGTACAGCTGGAGTTTGACAAAGGTAGACAGTAGCACTTACTTCCTGCCGAAAGCCAGGGAAATGTGTGATGCGCTATGGTCAGGTATTTCACCTTAACATTTTAAGTAGAATGGACTAGTGGTAGTGCAGGAAGTGGCTTGGGAGTCATTTATGTGTGGGCCCCATTACTTACTTGATTAAAGTAACTATGTAAGTTAATATTTTTAATTTTAATATGACAAATTGCAATTTAGTGGAAATGGAAAGAAATAGATATATTGATGCTTTTCATTTCAGAATATCAGTTAACAGAATCTCAGAGAAAATTTGTGGAAGGATTGTCACTCACATATTACATTGGCCAAAGCTCTGTTGGGGGATGGGGTAATAAAGTCTCCAGAAGGATGGATTGTGTAAAGTACACTGTTTAAAAAATTTTGTAATAGGAAAAGCATAGTTATCTACTTCTATACACACACTTTATTATTTGTTGAATTAACAAGGCAAATACATACTAAAGCCTGGATGATTTTTCTGAAAAACATTTCTGAAAGCCAGGGGAAGGAAGATCTGCTGGTATTAAGAATCTGTGTGCATGATGCATGAGGGATATTGTATTTCTTTTAATGAAATCAAACTCATCAAACTGGTTTGCCATCTCAGTTCTGTTTTTAGATTCCATCTCTAAAGATATGTTCTCTCTCTCTCTCACTCTCTCTCAAATATGATTTCAAATGTGACCAAATAGGTCCAGGAATACTATAGACCTGAAAACCATTCGAGTCCTCTGAAACTTGATCTCAAGAATAAGAACTGATTGGAAGATGCCATAAATTGCCTTGATGCTTCCATTAAAAACTGATTATTATCTGGCTCTGGTAGTCATTACAGTTGATTTCATTTGGTCTCCAGATATTCTGTGAAAGGACTCTAGGTGGAAATGTTTTCCTGTAGAACAAGGAGAGGAGGTCACTACATGCAAACAGGGTTGTCAGTTACTGACTCTTCAGGTGTGTGTGTGTGTGTGTGTGTGTGTGTGTGTGTGTGTGTGTGTGCATGTGTGTGTGTTTGTTTTTTTAATCCATAAGACAATATATTAGATTGAAAAAAAAACAAATCTCTAATTTTACATATACATTTCTCTCATAACTCTAGCAACCCCTGGGGACTCTAGTTTTAATTTTGATAAGGAGATATGTCAACAACATCCTTTTGTACTTTAGATACTACTTTGGTACTCAGACTTTTTAATACTATTTAAGCATAGAGTATTCTATTCCTGAAAGAAAATAAATTGAGCCTTCCAAAGGTAATTGATCAGGAAATAAAAGATGAATAGGAGAAACAGATTAAATCCTAGGTAACAGGCTTACCTGTCAGGCTGCATTTACCTTTATAATTTGTTCTTTCAGCCACCATTTTTTTTTGTTATGTCTTTGGGGGAAGAATTCTTTTCTTTTTCTCTGTTTCTTTCCTTCCTTAAAATATTTCCTACAGAATGAAATCCATTCTGCCTTGTTATTGTTTTGCAATAATCAGTGCATGATTTATCTTTAAATAGGAGGTATTCTTAAAGGATTGAACTTTTAGCATTAATGTTTGGGTTTTACATCAAGAAAAGCCTATTAGAATGTGATTTTAGAGGAGGATCATCCAACAGTTGGTTGTCCAATACTGGCTTTTGTTTCTAGGATATACAAAGATGAGTAGTCACTGTAGATAGATGGAATCTTAGGAACATGGGTTCATTTGAATGTTGAGAGACTTATATGTTATTGTTATTTGTTTAATGCAAATTGACCAATGTATTCTTTCCTTTTTTGGGGGGGATCAGTCTTGGGGCTTGAACTCTGGGCTTGGGCAGTCTCCCTGAGCTCTTCAGCTCAAGGCCATTGCTCTACCACTTGAGCCACAGCGCCACTTCCAGTTTTCTAGTGGTTTATTGCAGTAAGAGTCTCACAGACTTTCCTTCCAGGGCTGGCTTTGAACTGCAATCCTCAGATCTCAGCCTCCTGAGTAGCTAGGATTACAGGCATGAGCCACTGGAGCCCGGCAGGAAGTATTCTTCTTAAGAAAATAGAGGAATCATACTTGTCAATGTATACCTCCAGAAACTAGTAACTCCCATTTTTTAATTTTTATTTATTTATTTTTTATTTGTGAACATACTGTACAGAGGAGTTACAATTACATGGGCAGGATAATG
>NW_012267311.1:15032-34626 GCF_000151885.1 Dipodomys ordii | reverse complement strand
GGTATCTCAATGTTGTTTTGATTTGCATTTCTTTTATGGCTAGGGATGTTGAACATTTCTTCATGTGTCTATTGGCCATCCTTCTTTCTTCTTTTTTAGGAAACCTTAGTTACATTTTAGCTTTCAGTAAATATTACTTTCTTTTGTTTACTAAGAGTGATAAAAAAGATAAAATTGTATCTTATTCACTAGATACAGTTGCCAAATGGTTCTTTAATGTCTTCATATAGGAAATCCTGGATTAAAAAAAATCTCCCAAGAGAGACCGACTCTGTGCCACTGGGAGGCAGCATGAATAAGTAGGAAAAAAAACAACAACACTGGAGTTGACCTCAGAAAATTTGAGTTGTAACTATGTCTCTTCTGAATAACATGTTGCTTTTGGAAAGTTATCTTATTTTTCTAAGGTTTAATGTTGATTGCAATACTATAGAAAGGTTTATACATGGTTATTCTATTTTGGGGTTTAAGATTTGTTCATATGTAGTTTGAAACTTAGGAAAAAGAAAACTTTCAGGGGCCATGTAGATAGCAAATATAACATTAAAAATAGCAAATGAAATACATTAAGAATACTTGTAATTTCAGCTGCCCCCTCCCCTGCCCCCTCATGTGGCTCATGCCTGTAATCCTACTTCCTCAGGAGGCTGAGATGTGAGAATCGTAGTTTGCCAGCCAGGGCAGGAAAATCCACTCTTATCTCCAATAAACTATTCAGAGAAAGTCAAAAAGTGGTGCTGTTTCTTAACTGGTAGGCCTTGAGCAATAAAAAGCTCAGGGACAGTGCCCATGTGCCCAGGCCTAGAGTTCAAACCCCAGGACTGGCAAAAAAAAAAAAAAAGAGGACGACTTCTAATTTCCCTAAGGAAGGTAGATTTTGATATGTCCTCAGTAACAATATATTCCCTTTATTCTTAAACAATTAATAATTGTTATAAATATCAAACTTAAATTAGCGTAGATTTAGGGTGGTGACTTTCTCATTATTGTGTGGGGAACTTGAGTTCTTCTAAAATAAATATGATGGCACTGAATGAAGTCAAAGAAAAGCATAAGATACTTCTTAATGAGAATGTTTCAATGGAACTCTTGATTTTACTTACTATCAATTAAGCATTTTCCTTCTCAGATATATATATATATATATGTATATATATCCTTTGTCTTATACATATGATATGATATGTATATAGTGATCTATCTGTCTGTCTGTATCTATCTATCCATCTATATTTATATTTGACATAGATATCAACTGTCACTGTTTTCATTTAAGCTGGGAAAATTATCCAATTACACTAAAACTTGTGTAATTTATCCTCATTCAGTGGTTTAATATGTGAAGTAGAACACAAATCTGAAAATTCACTGGTCCTGTTTTATTTCTGACTGTAATATCCAGTCCTATTGATTATAAGTTATGTTCACCAAGTGAACTAGTGAGGGGACAGTACATATTAATGACTCATAGATCTGAATAAAAAGTTAAAAGCTCCAATGAAATAATTATGTGCTCTTTTGGTAAATTGTGAGGACCACTAAGAGTGGAAACTAGAATAAATGTGTGTTTTAATTAAATCACTAGTTAATAGTAAGAACTGCTTCTTATTACTAGTCACACGGGTAAGATGAATGTCATTTCTTCCCTAGAGCTTTGGAATCATTGGCAAGATGATTTTTTTCACTAAAAAATCTCTTAAGACTAAATATGAATCTAGGAACCTAGGCTAGAAATATACCACATTCTTGTTGCAGGTATAATAGAACATAATACTAAATTGCCTATAAAGAGAGAATTATTGTCTTTTCAAAAATCATAACCAAATTTCAGAATGACAGAAGTCTATGCAAAAATCAAAGACTCTCAGCACATTTCAGTTGCTGGATGTAGGACTGTACAGTTTTTGAAATGGATTCTAAATTGGACTGCATAAGAGGGTTTTCTGTCCTCATACAATCCATTCTATTATCATGCAACTATGGTTAGCTGCAAGATATCTATCTAGTAGCCAGCATGAAGGGAAATAATTAGCATAAAACTGTATTGCTCCTGTGGTACTATGAGAGCCAAAAACAGTGTCCTGTGAGAAATGTTGATTTTTGGAATGATGAGCTTCATTGTTCCAAAGGAAAAGGCGTACATCTTCAATTGGTTGGGCTTTGTCTTGTAAAATATGCATAAAACCTTTATATGTGTTTTTTATATTATATTTTGTACATAGAATTCTCTCTGTGAACACTCACACATGTATTCTTCATGCATGCATATAAGCACATATATACTATGCATTAAAGTACGCATGCATGTATGCATCGATAAATGTGCACACATAGATACATAGACACACATATAATTTGTGACATTGTAAGCTGGTTAAATTGGTCCCAAGTAAATTCAAGGGAATTATCTTGTGACATTTCTACACATGAGTGCAATACATTCCTAACAATACTCCCATCTGTTGCTCTCTCTTACCCTGATCTCCCCTCCAGTTTTAAGAAATGTTATTTTCTTACTTTTATACTTGGTGAAAATCTATTTTGACAATTTCCTTCAGCCACCATCAAAACCAAACTCCTTCTTGCTTGTACATAGAAATGCAATTTAGGTGGGCTGGGAAGGTGGCTCAGTGGTAGAGTGCTTGCCTTTCATGCCTGAGGCCCTGGGTTCAATTCCTCAGCACCACATAAGCAAAAAGAAAAAAGCCGGAAGTGGTGCTGTGGCTCAAGTGGTAGAGCGCTAGCCTTCAGCTGAAGAGCTGAGGGACAGCACCCAGGCCCAGAGTTCAGGCCCCACAACTGGACCCCCCCAAAAAAGAGAAAGAAATGCAATTTAGGTAACTTAATTACTATCGGAATACCTATCAAATACATATGTGTGTAAGAGTTGGCATACATTTTTATTCAGGTGTGTATCCTCAGAAATGCTGTCTGCATCTGCAAAGATATATTAGATGCATTCAAGAAGAAACAGATAATTCTAATGGCTCTTTATATTTGAGAGAAATTGTGTTTGTGGTTCAAATATTCCACACAAAATCCCCTAGTAAATGGGTAAACAAATAATGAATATCCACTCAGTAAAACATTAATTATTCAGCAATGTAAGACTTATATTATATTCTTCTGTTTTAATAAATTGTACATATACACATTCCAGTAGAATATGATAGTAGATTGCTGTTTGCCTGGCGCTGAGAGTAGGAATACTGTATGGCTATAAATGGGCATTAACTGGGCATGAACAGTCTTATGAAGGGAGGGAAGGCATGGAACTATTCTATAATTGCATTGTGGTATTTTGATGACTGCACAAATCTATAAACTCACTAAACTCCCTTAGTTGGTCAATTCATTGAATAAAATTCATAGCAGATAAATGATCAAGTCAATTGTTGACAGATACCAAATTCAGAGTGAGTAAATCTCTTCCCATGAAATAAACAGACACAAATGAAATCACTCCTAAGTATTCCTCACTTTTCAAGGAACTTAGAGGAGAATATTTCTCAGCTCAACCTTAGACACTGATTTTGATGATTGATTATTACATTGATACCAGTGCTAAGGAAAGTTATAAGAAAACCAAGCCAGGCACTGGTGGCTCATGCCTGAAATCCTAGCGATCTAAGAATCACAGCTTGAAGTTAGCCCAGACAGGAAAGTCTATGAGACTCTTAACTCCAACTAACTACCAAAAAGCCAGAAGTGTAGCTGTGGCTCAAATGGTAGAACACCAGCCTTGAGCAAAACAAAGTTCAGGGACAGTGCCCAGGCCCTGAATTCAAGCGTAGGACTGGCAAAGAAACAGCATTACCACCAGCAGCAGCAACTACAACAACAGCAAAAGCCAGACCAATTCTTGTCATCTATGCAGACCCAGCATTCTTAACACAACTTCCCTAGACATAAATATCAACAGTATGTAAGGAGTTGATGCACCATGAGGAAGTACAGTTTATTAAGAAAACCAATGTTGGACCAAAAGGTTCAAAAGAAAATGAAATGTATTGTCATGACACTGGATGTACAGTATTTGAGAAAAATCTGACTTTCTTTTACTTGATAACATATATGCCAGCTGTGGTGGTGGTTCAGATCTTCAGGAGCTTTACAGAGGTGGGCTTCAATCCAAAACTGGGCCCAGACAGAAATATGAGAGGTAACCCAAAATATGATTAAAACAAAAAGTCCTGCAGGAATCCCTCAAGTGGTAGAGCTCCTGCATAGAGTTCATCTCTATGGTCAAATCCAGTACAAAACAAAACTGAACTATAACAATCTACTAATGGAACCATTCCATTTTTATGAATGTCTCTCCAAGGCTTTGTGCCTTGAGATTTCTCCTCCAGCAATGGTCTGTCTTTTCTAATTCATTGGGAATATTCACTTAAACAAAACAAAACAAAACTGCCATCACATTCTCAATAAACTCCTTGTGAAACCCAGGGCAAATACCATCACCTGCCTTTTATAATTCATAGATATTTATAAATGTCAGTATTTTTGTTCATTATCCTGTGTCCCTTCCCCAAATGTGACTAAGGGTTAGAAAGCCTCTATCCAGGATCACCTTTTTAGAAATTTGAGACATTGTTCTCATTATTTGTATATTGAAACAAAATATGATTTGTAGAGCATTTTTATTAGTTTTTTTATTGTGAAAATACTGTACAGAGGGGTTACAATTACATGGGCAAGATAATGAGTATATTTCTTATCAACTATTGTTGCCTCCTCCTTTGTTTCCCCTTCCCATCCTCACCCCCACCCCCCCTACACAATTCCCCCCCCACTTCCACACCACAGTTTTAAAGTTCATTTTGGTTTTACATTGTATTACATTATATATATTATATTATAATATATATATATATTTTTCCAGATTTGGTTGCTAGTTTCTGTACCTGGGCAATATCTTTTTTTTCTGGTATGCAAAATAGAGGTCATACTGTGGAAAGCTTACACATAGTTCTTGATGATAGTGTACATCACAGGTAAAAATAACTTACAATTCAGTAACTGTACTAATGATCTATTCTTGTACCAATTAGCTAATCAAAAGGCACCAATACAGTTCATACAATAAACTTGAAATGCAAGTAACTGCATCACGGAAGAGCAAAACAAAACTAATGAACTTGATTTTTTTTTTACTTCTTCTAGTGTATTTACAATGCTGGTTTATAATTTACTCAGATATTTATATGTTTGTTTTATAGATTATTGAAGGGTGAGAGTAGAAAGACAATAGTAGGTTAAAAACTCGTTGTAGATGACTGGTTAATAACTTTATTTTTGTTTTTTGTTGTTTTTTTTTGGGGGGGGTCCTGTCGTGGGGCCTGAACTCTGGGCCTGGGCTCTGTCCCTCAGCTCTTCAGCTCAAGGCTAGCGCTCTACCACTTGAGCCACAGCGCCACTTCTGGCTTTTTTTTTGCTTATGTGGTGTTGAGGAATTGAACCCAGGGCCTCAGGCATGCAAGGCAAGCGTTCTACCACTGAGCCATCTTCCCAGCCCTGGTTAATAACTTTGATGTAGTTGTGTGTACTCTGAATGAAGGTTGTTGAATAGCTCTCTGGTTCTGTACAAGTACTTGTTTTTAACCACTCTTTAAATTATAACCAATGTACTTAAAGTAATCTACATTTCACTGTATATTTTGAATGCCTTACTTTTTAAAGCACCCACTTCCTACTTTCTTCTTTGATGCTTTCTGTCTTATTGAGAGAAGAAAATTCAAGGATCAAATGATTACTGATTTAATGGTAGTTTGCTTCTGGGAGATCCACTGTTAATGTGATCTGATAGCATAAGCGTTATCACTCTTTGCCTAAATCTAGTTTGTTGGAAATAAATTATGTTTTTCGTCTCTTTCTAAGATTGCTATTTGGCCAGTGTTACAGAATCTAATCAGATTTTCTGCCATTCATTTGCCTGTGATGGACGATTTTCCTGGGTGTTTTTGACTGAAGTCAGACATTCACAGCATTCTTATCTTTAATTTTGGTTTCATGCATCTTAGGAGAAACTCCAGTGCAGTTTAACCTGATTTCTAAACTTTTTTTTTTACCTTTTGCAGTAATAGCTTTTTATCTTAATGCTTCTGAGATTTGCTGGGTTCTATATTCTATTTCCCTCTGATATTCTAGAGGCATCCTGATTATTGTGCTCTTATTTGAATTCACTTTGAAGTTTTTTTCTCCCAATTATTTTCTTCTTGACCTGAAATGTATCACTCACCTACTACAATTTTTTACACATGTGCTTCCTGTTTAAGTACACCAGTTTCTTTCCCTTTCTCCTCCTCTATTCTTCAGTTAGAGCCCCTCTGTTAGTTTTGTGTTATGAATGGAATCACACATAGGCCTCACTTTTTATTGTTTCACTATTTTAGGATCATGTGAATAATGCCACTTCCTCTACATCCCATTCATCCAATTTGGAAATGCTAAGGGTTGACATTTTCCCCAATTTAGTTCCAACCCTCTTTAGGCTGGGGCCTTATTTGGAAAACAGGGAAGTTTGTCGACTGTTCTGGTGGTTCCCTGTTTGACTTCCATGCTTGCCACCTTGGACTCTTTTGGAGTTGAACCTCAGGAAGGTGGGGAAGGTGAAGACTTGACTGAATTGAGTGTCAGCCTGTAAGGAACTTCCTCTGGTCATGGCAGATTCTTTCTCTTTATCAAGTATCTCTTTGTTTTACCTTAGGGTGGTAGATGTGAATGGTTTGGAACCGTTCTGACTGTGTGCATTCTGGATGCATGGTTTAATGGTACCTTCTGGTTTTCTGTGGTTGAGGCCCTGTGACCCGTTCTGACCAATGAGTAGTGAGCAAAGTAGCAAATGTCAGTGATTGGTTTAGCTTGTATGAAACTCTATGGAGATTGGTTTTCCCTTTCAGACACTGCAATCAACAAGTTAATGATATGCTAAGTCAACAATGTAGTGTGAGCCACTGAAAATTCAGTGAAAATAGAGTCCAGCTTCCACTGACCAACAAAAAATATTGCACAGAAAGAAATAATCTTTTACGTTTTAAGCAAAGTAGTTTTAAATCAAATAGTTGCTTACTACCACAGCAAAATATCACTTGTAGAAACAGAAAGATAGATTTTTTCCCAGAGGTTCTTGAAGATATAAATATATGTTCTTATGGTTTGAATATAAATTATGAGCAAAAGCGTTGGTGTCAAATGGTGATGCAATTGCGAGGTGATTGGATCAAGAGGGTGATGACCTCATCACTAGATTAATCCATTGATTTTTTCTTATCTGAATTGAATTGTTCATACCCTCACTCTCTCCCTCCCTCCCCCTTCCTTCTTTCCTTTCTTTCTTTCTTCCTTCCTTCCTTCCTTCCTTCCTTCCTTCCTTCCTTCCTTCCTTCTCTTCCCTTTCCATTTTCTTCCCTCTTTCTCTTCCTCCTTCTACTCCTACTCTTTCTTCTCTCTCTCCTCCTTCCCTTTTCATCATCATTCTGTATTCCTCTCTCCTCCTCCTTCTTTTCCTCTTCTTTCTCTCTCTACCTCTTCTTCCTCTCTCCTCCCTCTTCCTCTCTCTCTTCATTCTGGCTAGCCTGTGATGAGAAGCTTTGCCTCACCCCATTGCCTTTCTTTCATGACAGTCTGTTTCACCAAAGCCTAAAACAAAAGAGGCAAATGTCCACAAAATATTATATCTCTGTCACCATGGGACAAAATAACCTTTCCTCCTTTAAGTAGTTTTTCTCAGGTATTTTGTCACAGTTGACACACATGTCAATTTTACACTTGGATCTCAACGTGAAGCCACAATTGAAATATCTCATTTTAACATCTGTTTACAGTCATGGTTACAGGGTATATACTACAAGATTATTAGAAAGCAACCTGTACCATTCATTCAGTATTTTAAAGTCATTCATAAAATGAATTAAAACTACATTTGCTACAACTGTAGTTTCATATTCTCTCTGAAGGAATCATAAAATGATTTATGGGAAGTTGTGGAAAATTATTATTTCTTTTGCTAAAATCAAGATGGCACTATATATGAATGGTATGTATTCACTTGGTGCCCATTAAAGCTATTGGTGTTTCAGAAAGTGTCACTGAGTAAGCTTTACTGAAGGTATTTAAGAGAGATATCTTTATTCTTACAATTTTCAGAGGACTCATGCTAAAACAGTTGTTGGCAGTCACTGCACATTTATTCCAAAAGATTGCTCTGACTTAAACAGTTAGTGAATCGATCTTTCAAACTGATTGTTTCATAAGTAATATTAAACAATCTGAGATGTGTGCAGGGCAAGATAGTGAAACTTTACAGGAGCATAATGCATGTTGCTCATTAATAGCTTCATTGAAAGTATGAGAGAATATATGAAATTTTATTTATGTGACTGGAACATGGTATGCATATACCATTATTTGAGCTACTAATTACTGTTTTATCTCTGTCTTCTCAGTGATACTCCATGGAAAATACAATAATATTTTTAATATCTAAGCCATATACAATGGGAGATGTTTTCATGGCCAATGTCTCTGGTATGATCTAATCAATACTTGATGCATTTGAGCAACACAGGTTTTTAAGTAGATTAAGAGAGAAACATTTCCAAATTCTAGTCCAGGCTACTATAGTACAGGGTTGATATTTGAACCCAGTAGTAAGAGACTGTCTTCCAAAGAATGATGGCTATTTTTGTACATTTCTTAGACTCAGTTGACATACTATGACATACAGATGACTTACTGGACACTGACACCATCTGGTGGCCTTGTGAAATTCCTTTACTTCATTCTATTTTTTAAATCTTTAGGCTGCTAAATCAACTTGTGACATTAAGTGGCCTTGAAGAGGTCTAGAAAAGAAAGGTATTTGACTTGTGTGAAACCCTTACTGGACTGTAATGAGGAAGTCTAAGGAAGGAGGTGCCATGACCGTAGGTGAGGATATTGGTTGTTACTAAAGATACTTCCCTCATCTCTGATAGCTTTTATTAGTCTCCTCTGCCCCAGCTCAGAATACCAGACATTTGTTTCCTGCCATGTAGTACTCATCAAATCTCAATTTTGGTGTATAATTTCACACATACCTTTTCTATTATAATCGATGACATTCTTAATTTGGATTAAACTTTTGCCTCACATTAGATCACAGCCTTTTAAAAATTAAATTATGTTTAAGTAGTTGCACAAAGGAGTTGTCATTGAACAAAGCAGTTCATGAATACAATTTTTTAAGGAAAGACATTATAGATTTCTTTTGCATGCCTGAGTCCTGGAACACTAAACATTCTTTCAGTCTTAACACATGTCAAGATTTGTTTATTAATATAATGGTAGAATTTAGGGGATTGTTCCTAAGTGCAAATGGTAAGAGAAAACCATGATTACTTTTTTCCCTGTAAGCTTTAATCTCCTCTGTATTGTCTTATAACCTCAAGCTGCATGTTGAATAGGATGATGATACTATTAAGAAATAATAAGACTATTTCCTTAGACCACATTATAGACTCTTTCTTTATAGAAGAGGTGTGTAAGGAAAGTAATTACTCATCAGTGAATTGAGTATAATCGAAGAACAGCAGAAGAAATTTCATGTCTTTACAAGACTTAGAAGTTGTGCACAGAAGAAATCTATGTAAGTGAATGTTAGAGATTGTTTTCTTGATTGGAAGAAACATCTAGATATTCTGAAATTCTCATGGAGCCAAAACAATTTAAAAAGTTAATGAATTTTGTGGTTGTTGTTTATAACCATTAATCAAACGAATTGAACAATATGTTTAAAACTTGTAAAGTATGAAGCACTTTTCCTTCCTTCCTTCTTTCCTTCCTTCCCTCCTCCCCTCCTTCCCTCCTTCCTATTTTTTCTCCCTTCCTTATTGTTAAACAGTATTTATTCTGTAGTCTAGGCTGGACTCAAATTTATGATCCTCCTACTGAGTTCATCCTCTATGTGTTGAGGTTATAAGCACCATATACCATGCTTGGCTTTCTCCAGCCTTTTTCATTTGAGGTTTCTCATGTAACTCAAAACATATACCATTTGTTTGTGTCATTTTATTTCTCCCAAACATGGTGGATAACTATTACCTTGCTAGATGCAGATGTAAGAAGTTAATTTACTACATTCAGCAGTGCAATAGGGCATTGATGTTTAAACTGAGAATGCATTACTGCTGAGGCAAATTATCTGTGTCATCAGAAAATCTTGGTTAAAATGTTTCCCATATGAGAGTTACAAAGCAAGGTGCTGCTCCCCTCATGGTAGGAAGAAAGGAAGGAAAAAAGGAAAGAAGGAAGGAAAAGAGGGAGGGAAATTGAAGGAAAGGGAAGAGAGAGAGAGAGAGAGAGAGAGGGAGGGAGAGGGAGAAGGGAAGGAAGGAGGGAGAGAGACATCCTGCTGTGATCGGCACACTTCACTTTTATTGTATGTATGTATGACAGCTATCTTTGTGTGGATGTATGTGTGTGTGTGTGTGTGTGTGTGTGTGTGTGTGTATGAGATAAATTTGCCCATCCCTGAGCTGTGTGTGTGTGTGTGTGTGTGTGTGTGTGTACACAAGGCTAGCACTCTGTCTCTTGGGCCACAGCTATTGGTGGTTAACTAGGCATAAGAGTCTCCTGTACTTTTTGAGCCAGAGGTGTCCAGCTATTAATAATGTTTATGAAAGTCATATATATATATTTATTGAAGCAATTGGATATTTAGTGCCAACATATAAACCTTGAAATAAGCTAAATACATTAAAAATAAATTCATGTGTATTGAATGTGAACACCTTTCTTGTTATTATCTCTGTATATGTGCATGCATGTGTACACACATGTGTACCAATTGTGGGGTTTGAACTCATGCCCTCACATTGTCATGTTGTTGTTGTTGTTGTTTGCTCAATACTGACACTGCCACTTGAGCCACACCTTTATTTTGGCTTTCAATGGTTAATTACAGATAAAAATCTCACCAACTTGACTTTTTCTGCCTGGACTGACTTTGAATTGAAATCCACAGACCTCAACCCCTGAGAAGCTAGGATTGCGGGTGTGAACCACCAGCACCCAGTTTCATTGTCTTTATAACATTATCATATTACATGATCTTAATAACTACTTAAATTATCAAATATTAACAACTTCATAACTATACAGCTTTACATTGTTTAAGTTATTATAGGTAGTTGATGCAAAATGTATGTAAATGTATGCATAGGTTATATGCAAATATCATGTGACTTTATATAAGAATCTTGAGCATCTGCATAGTTTGGTAACCACAGGGTAGAGCGTTTCTAGGAACTTGTCCCTCATAGGTACCAGGAAAACTACTGCATTGGCATTATAAAGTTGAATAGAATTGCTTTTCAAGCAAGTCAGAGTGACAGATAAAATAATGGAGAAATACACATTTCTTTGTTCTGGGATTCCACAAGGTATTGCAGAATTACAGAAGTGTCTCACTTAATCCAAGCCAGGTGAGACTGTAATGAGGTGGCAATATCTGAACTGAAACTTGGAAATCATCACACTGTGGAGAAAAGTGAAGGCTCAGAGGATGCCAGGCAGCGGCAGAAAGTATGGCATGCTCTGGTTCACACAGAGAGTGAGGGGATGGAGTAGGGATGATGGGCCTGCTGGACAGTGATTGATCAGATTGGAGGTGTGATGGTAAGCAGACAGGAAGGCTATATAGTAGATTCCCAGTATTCAGCATGGGGGAAGGATCAGATTCAAAGACAAAGTGTCCCAGGTCACAAAATATGTGTCCTTAACCATGGAAACAGTAGTGGAGAAAGGAGGAATCAGGTGGTTCCAGTTTTAATCTTCATCTTTCCTACCCCCTCCCTCTAAAAGGCAGGCTATTTTTAATAGATGTAGTGCTTATTGAATTTCCTGAAAGAGGTTGCCTTTAGCAAATAAACAATAAAAAATTGACCATCAGTGGATAGAAAATGGCAAAGGACACTTTTCTGAAAGATGTCCCAGAACCTGTCAATCCTGCTGCATAGCACACACCACCTGGTTTGGCAATATGGACTAGATTTCTTTCCTGCATATTGCCATAGCTATGTGGACACATTGCAGACTCGAGACTATAGATCCTGATTGAGTTTGTATCAGTGGAGGCTTATAATGCACCGAAATCAAAGAAAACAGCATCAAATGAAAATAATTTACCTCTGCTGATCTGAGACAGGTGAACAATTTGTTACATCCTGTAAGTGTCAGAGCAAAAAAGACATTTTTCGTCTCTCCAGCAAGTGGTATTTCCCAGCAGTTCCAGAAAGTATGTTAATGATAATCATTAGAAAATATGAAACCCCCACATCTTTTGATGTAGCCCTAAAAATCATATTTACTCTTATGGAGAAGGACTCTTACCCCAGGTTCCTGAAATCAACTATTTACATAAATCTCCTAAATGGCCTTCAGGCTAATAACCTTAAGTAAGTTCCTAGCTGAGGGAATTTAAAGATGGTGTCAGGAACAGGACCCATGACCAAGTCGCTTCCTGGATGAACAGCTCAGCTTGTTTGGGTGATTCCACAGGCCCAGCAAAAGAATAAATGGGTCAGAATGATAAAACTTCAAGTCTGCTTCCAATCAGACTTGAAGAAGCATAAGAGAGATGAACATGGAGGAGGAGCTATAGTACTCACATCAAAGGCAGTGGACCTCTCTATGAGAAACTGACTTTACAGAAACTGAAGAACTTTTCCCAGACAGATTATGGCATGCTGTAAGCTTTCAGTTCCACTGACCTCATGCTGCTTATTAGAAAGACTGTATTCCATTTCTGAAATCCCCTTAACTTACATGTTTCAGATTACCCCTGTGATTAGCACATGCTGTTTGGGGTGAGTGTGTTTGTCTTAGAAGTAGTGAAGAGAATGGTGGTGTAACTTGAGCTACTGCTCTTACAATTGGAAATCAGAGTATGTTTGTAAATTATCACAGTGACGACAATAAATAATAATCACAGTGACTTTTGTATTAAAATATAAAAAAATAGGAGCTCAGTTATTTTCTATATCATTGATATTACCTTTGTGATGAACATTACTTCTGTAGAACTAAATCTCCATTTTAATAGTGAAGGTTATTTTTGTAAAGATATACTACACAGAAGACAAATGCAATTTTTAGCTTCTAAAAGATGAAGATTTTTGTGAAATAGACTTTTAAAACAATAAACAGTTATTACTAATATATCTCAGATGGTATCTTCAAATTTCCATTTATTAACAGGTTTTTATGATCTATAGAAACTGTAGGATTAGCCCTAAGATAAGGTATGCATTGACATGATGCAAATATAATAAGAGAACCTAATTTAAATCATTGAACTAATGCAAAATCCATCATATGGATAAATTTGGGATTTTATAAATGATATACCACAAAAACTGTTTACATAGCACTACATGGTGTTGGATACTATAGGTAATTGAAAGATGATTTAAAGTGTATATGAAGATGTGCATAGATTATATGCAAATATGATGCCATCTATATAAAGAACTTGATAAACATTTGGGTACAACTTATAACACAATTCCTGTAATTGCCAAGAGTTTGAAGAGTACAAATAACCTCATTGCAGGTAGCATATTGGTAATTAGGGTTGGCGTCAGTCACCTACCTAATAGTCTAGGGTATTGTACATTAATATTGCTTCTAATTTAGTGAAATAATTAGATTAGTTGGAATTCATAATGTCCTGAGATGAAAATTAACCTCTGTAGTAAGAAAACATGAGATCATGTTCATTACAAAAACAAAAATTGCAACAGACCTTATTAATTTCTGTTGTTTAATGGTAACCATTTTTATGTCTCTGGATTCTGGCCCAGGCCCTGCCACTTGGTCAGTGCTTTGCAAATATAACAATAGTCTTTCATGAAACTGTAGTTGCAATCTTACCTCATAGACTTTGGAGCTGTGCTATTCACAACACAGAAAAATTAGACAGTGAAGTCTCCTGAGAATATTCTGTATTCTTAGGAGGTCAAACAGTTTGAGATTGAAAAGATGACCTGCCAGATGGGAAATAATGAAAATAATAACGATAATTAGGACTGAGGTCAACACTACTGAGTCACAAGTGAATAAGAATGGTTATTGAAAAGCATCTGCACTGAACAAAAGCAACAATAAAGCACCACTAAAACCCTTCCCCACAAAACAACAACCTGTCATAGTAAAACATCTGTGCAGATATTATGACTAAAATTGAATAGAGTGATTTGAAAAGATAGCTAAAGTTTCTACTTATTTTCTATAAATAAGATGTAGTGGAGTCTTAGGAACTGTTAAAAATCCTAAGGCTGCACAAGTTGCCATTTGGTGTTCGGTTTTAGTGTTGGTTCCAGGTCCTGAACTCAAGGCTTGAGTTCTTTGCTTGTCATTTTTGCCCATAGCTGCCATTTTGACTGGCTCTTTTACTTTCCTTTTTTTTTTTTTTTTGAAACGGTTAACTTGGAGATAAGAGCCTCTCAGATTTTTTTGTCTGTGCTGACTTCAAATTGATTCTCAGATCTCAGCCTGTGAGTGGCTAAGCTCCTAGGTATAAGCCAACAGTGCCTGACTTTGCTTACAAGTATTTTAAAATATTTATCAAAGTCATACCAAAAGATATACTTAAATTCATGTAACATACTGGACATTGTTAATGAAATAAGTTAATGTTGTGTATCTTGTTTCTACATATTAGCTGAAAATCTCCTTTAAATTGTTTTCAGTGTTTGGATTACTTTTATTGTCTCAAAGATTATGTAGCCAGAGGATTAGAGTATTCAATGGTGGTATTCCAGAGGATTAGAGTATTCAATGGTGGTATTCCAGTGGAGCCCTTCTTGCAGTATGAACCAACAGACTTTTGTATATTTTTATATTTATAATCATGTACAGTCATTCTTTATTGCCAGTATTTTTCCAAATGGAAATACTTCTGTCCTTTGTTTTAGATATCTCATAAAATTTCTATGTGATAGTAGCCTGCTATTCACTTAGACTTGCTCAAGACTAGTAAACCTTTAAGACTAGCCCTGTAAGTAATGTAATTTCGATACATTAAGATTTTATATTATTATTTATATTTATATAAATATATTGTAATATATCATAATATAATAATACTGTCGTATATAACATAATATATAATATACAATATTACATAATTTACAGTATAGAAAATATAATATAAATATATAATATAATATATAAATACATTTATAATTACATAATATAAATGTATAATTATATAAATATAAAATATAAATGCAAGTATTTATTATATTAATATAATATTTAATATAACTATATAATATAAATATAAGTATATAGTTATATACTTATAATAATCACATATAATAATATATAATACATAATAACATATAATATGTAATATAACATAATAATATATAATTTATAATATACAATAAGTATATATTATATAAATACATAAATATAATATAAAATATATTTATATTATTAAAATTAGAGAAAATGCCCTTCTGATTACTTAGAAATGTTTAAAAACCTGTTATAATTATTAAATTATAACAGGTTATTTTTTCATATTTGACATGGGCATTTTGAACAAAGGGGAAACCTTTTGAAATTAAAACAAAACAATAATTGTAGAGTATCATAGTTGTTTGTCATCTGTAGATTTGAGTTTTCTTGTATAAAACATTTTTTCCTTTTGTCTTTAAATTATTTTAGATCAGAAGAAGCCTAATGGTTAACATATTGGAATTTGTTATCTATTAAATAATATTTCCTATTTATTTTGATTCTCTTAACCCAAAGGGTCATTAAAATGAACCAGGAATAAACACATATTATGTTGAAAATGCTTACTTTATTAGACATGCTTTATTAGACATGGAAGTTTATTTTCTTGCTGAGATAATTAAATCAAAATGGGTACAAGTCAGTTTACTCAAATTTTATTTCAATTAGGTTTTAAGAAATTTACAATAATTTACTATAATTAGTAATAACTAATATATATTCAATTATTATAATCATACATTTTGTACACTTCATTCTAGTTAGATAAGCCATTTGATGACTTCTTAATCTGTTGCTTATAACAGTCACTAGAATATTATTCAATGCTGAGTGCTCTTTAAGAAAGAAAAAGATTTTCAAAAGCTTATTCTTAATGTATTATTAAATATGAAGTTTATAGTAAAACTTATGGAGTGTAATGCTTTTCTCCAAAACTGAAAGGAATACTCTATTTTCAGACTATATTACACATTGAGCATATGTGTTGGGCTATATATCGATACCAGTTTATATTTTCCAAGGTTTGTATTTCTGTGGAAAATAATCGGGAATATTTTTCAGTTGTAACACTCAAGGATAATATGCAGAGTCATAGTTTGGACCTGGTTTTCTTTGAAATGATTTTAGTGTGGGGGGAAAAGTGAAGAAAAATGTCATCACATTTTAAAGTTTGGAATTATTAAATATTTTTCCAGACTAAGCACAAATCTGATTGCAGAGATGAATAGTAGAGTGAATCTACAGAGCACCCTTAGAGGTTAAAGCACAAGAGGATTACATTAGAAAACTGCATTTTATTTTTCAATAAATATTGGGTTAAAATGTGTTCTTGTTTTCATCTTTTTAAATATGTTTTTATTGTAACAATACTGTACAGAGGGGTTACAGTTACATGAGCAAGGTAATGAGTACATTTCCTATGGAGCATTGTTGCCTCCTCCTTTGTTTTTCCCCTACCATCCCTTCCCTCCCACCTCTACAACTACACTCCCCCCACTCCCCCGCCTAAATTGTAAAGTTCGTTTTTCAACATAGTATCTTGTACATCTCATTGTTACAATGGGTCAACCTGTATCCCTACATTACTATTTAAGCATTTTGTTTTTATTCCCTCCCCCTCCCCAAGCTAGAGAAGTGTATATACAAGATGCAGGGCACTGGAATCAAATACAGTGAAAACAGGGGTTATACCGTGGGGGAGGAACATACAAAGAAACAAAAAAAATCCCATGGTACATTATAAATACATTTGGAATAATAGCAAGAAAAAAAATAACACTTGTTTCCCTATCTTGGGGTTCATTTCTCTTAACATCATCTTATCTGGTCATATGTACATAACTTTTGACCATTTCTGCTTGTCCCAGACATACACTAGTTATTGGAAATAAGGGAAACCGTGGGACCTATGTTTCTTTGGGCCTGGCTTACTTCACTTAATATAATTTTTTTTCAAGTCTTTCCGTTTCCCAACCAATGGGGCAATATCATTCTTTCTGATGGAGACATAGAATTCAATTGTGCATATATACCACATTTTCTTGATCCATTCATCTACTGGGTTCCATATCTTAGCTATGGTAAATAAGGCTGCAATAAACATAGTTGTGTTGGTAGCTTTAGTGTGGTCTTGTTTATGATCATTTGAGTAAATGCCCAATAAGGGGGAAAGGCTAGTCAGCTTCAGGAATTTGATTTATATTTGTCTTTACTCAGTTTCCCAATTCTCTAGTGGAGTGAGGCCTGGTTACATATTGATTTTCAAAAAATGTAATCAGAATTTCAACTAGCCTGGATGCAATGCTTCATGTAAATAGATTGACATGTTTCCAAGAAGCTCTGACCCAGCAGAAAGTCAACCAGACCTGTGGTCAGAAACCTAGGTCCAAATTTCACTTCTCTTTGTTAGCTCTGTATTTGTACAAGGAATGGGACCTCACTGCAACTCTGGGGGAGATACATTGATTCTTCCGCCTATAATTACAATTTGTTTGTAAATACAAAGTAAATGAAGGAGTCTGAAAACTATTTGAGATTGTAAATTGTAACTGCATTATCCTAGTCGTACACAATAATAAACAATTTGAATTGTTTTCCTTCTGTTTAAAGCACTATGCAGTGTGTCTTATCATTGTATGCCTTGATTCTCAAAGAATCTGTATCTAGTATAGGCAGCATTAGTAGCCTTATATAATGCATGAGAAAATTGGCATGATACAGAAAGTGCTAAAGCCAAAAATCTAAAACTTAGGCTTTTAGCTAATATGCTTCCAGATCTGTCTTCCAGGCTAAGATAGCCTGGCCATGAAATGTTACCCATATTCATCATAAGGCATTTTAGTAAATCATTCTTCTGGCAATTATCTAGAGAACGATTGGTTCTCTTCATTTCTCACCTTTTGGAGGGTTATGTTCATTTTATTCTGGGTATTAGCTGTAGATCTTCAAGTTTCTAATTGTAGTGACAACAAATTGATTATTTTGCATTGTATTTTTTTATCCTTGGTACTAATGGCTATTACCCTCTTCACTGAACTATATAGATTGCTTAATAGATGAAAATCATATTTCATGTAGGTTTCTACGTGTGTGCATGTGTGTGACAGACATTGAAACACCATATTGCTTCTTGTGTTACTGTATTACTAAGTGATAATTTAAATGGATTGTCTTGTTTTTATTTTTTTTTCAGGTAAGGGGTAGGTTTATTCAGTAGACCTGCTGGGATCAGGCAAGGTTGGCACTCCACGTGGCTGGGAAAGGCCTGGGAAAGAGAGAGAGAGCTGGGAAAGAGAGGGAAAAAAAGAAAAGAGCTAGAAAAGAGCAGAGAGAGAGCTAGAAAAGAGCTAGAAAAGAACAGAGAGAGCAGAGAGAGAAAATAGAAAATAGCTAGAAAAGAGAAGAGCTAGAGAAGAACAGAGAGAGCTAGAAAAGAGCAGAGAAAGAGCAGAGAGAGAGAGCAGAGAGCTTTTTTGTTTTGTTTTTATTTATTTATTTTAAATCGATTGTTAAAATATTAATTTATTTCTTGCTTTTCATAGATGTTAGGTTTCTGTAGTTTGAAAGTAGTCCATTAAAGAGTTCTCAAAGACAATCTAGTTCAAGTTCTTCATTTTATAAATGAGAAATTTGGAAGGTGGGAAGTTGTACTTCTAAAGTCAAATAGAAACATTGGCTGAATTTGGTTCTCTAGGGAGGAGGTAATGAAATCCATTTCCCTAGAGGGGCTGAGCATATACATCCACTGTGTCTTTTGTTTTCAAGCCCCTGATGTGTTGGGTGCCAGTGGCTCATGCCTATAATCCTAGATACTCAGGGAGGCTGAAGTCTGAGTATTGCATTTCAAAGCCAGCCTTGGCAGGAAAGTCCATGAGACACTTATCTCCAAATAACTGCCATAAAACCTGGAAATGGATCTGTGGCTGAAGTAGTAGTTTTTAGCACAATAGCTCATGGACAGCGCCCAGGCCCTGAGTTCAAGTTCTAGGACCAAAGTCCCAGATGTGCTCACTGGTACAGTGCCAGCCTAGTCAACCCAAGAACGCAAGGTCAAATTAGAAGAAGGAAAAAGGAAAGAGAAAGGAAAAGCCCCAAATGCTTGGTCATTTGAATCTTTAGGGTTAAGATTTTCACATCCTTAGGGGTCCTGTTTGTATTACTTTTACCCAAACCAGGAACTTTTGAGACTGAGATGTGGTATGTGTATGGATACATTTCTGAGTCTCATATTTGGGAATATTGCAAATCATTGTTGTTATTAATAATAGTATTCTTATTACTATTTTGTGGAATTGTGAAGGAGCAA
>NW_012267311.1:0-13932 GCF_000151885.1 Dipodomys ordii | reverse complement strand
AAAATTAAAATTAAAAAAAAGAATTAGAAAAAAATATACTTTATGACAGACAGCACTTACATTTGAGAACATGCATCTTTTGTTTGCATGTATTATAATTTTTTTCAAGCCTTCCCATTATCTGTCATCCAATCAACCCCTTTTCACCAAAAAAAAATAACATACAAGAAATAACTAGGAAATCTTTATGATAAAGTATTTAAAAATAAATACTTTGGGCCATGTGTGCTTATTGGTAATCAGAAATTAATATAACAACCCAGGAAGTAGTCACATGTATTCCAAGATTCTATAGTTCTCCCATATAAGGATGCTTGGAAAGCAAATTCACCTTCCCCTCTACTCATTTTGTAGAACTTGAATGTCATGTGTTTTGAAATACGTATGTTTGGTCAAGTGCAATAATGACATTAAACTTACTTTTAGTGTGACCTTAATTGATAGACTGTGAGAGTCAATTTTAAAATATTTTCCTTTTTTAAACCACAGATCCTATCTACTTCTTTTGTTATAAGCATTTCTCCACTTGCAAACATAGCTAGCTATTTTCCTTCCATTTGAGCAAATAGTTCACTGTGAAACAAAAATGATGTGGTACATTGATCTCATCACATTCAATTTTGGCATTTAAACAGTATTTTGGCATTCAGAATGCACTGAAGTGAGGATATTTACATATGAAGATATATACTTGTCCAAGTGCTTTCTCTATCCTTATTACTCCCCTTGTGGTGCTTTTGATAAGAACAGGTTCCTTTTGCAATCTTCTTATTAAATTAACTTTATTTTCAAGAAGCTCTAAAGATGAAAAGCACTCCGGATGTTAAATGTTATTTAAATATTATATGAAGTGCTTTTCAAGTGCAACATTTGCAGTTAGCAGAAAAAAAGAGAGAAACAGGTAGACAGTATGAATACAAGGCCAGGGAAACTTAAAAAAAAATGAAGACTGCTTTTATAAAACTCAAACATTCTTTCCCAGCCCATCAAGACCTCACATGAAATAACAACAGAAAGGGCATGGAGGAAACTAATACAGTCAGTTAACATACATCAAACAAATATTTTTTTGAGTGACAATGGAGTAAAACCCTCTTCTGAGTGCTCAGAGGGAAGGAAACATCACAAAGGAAAATCTGTGTAATCTTTCCAGGTAATACACATTTTTTAGAAGGCTTTGGAAACTAAAAGTGGTATGTTCTAATCCTGAGCCCACTTCTGGTTCCTGGACCTTGCTTTTACTTAGGAAGCTGCACATCGAAGAGCTGCTGTGGTCTCTGCCCAATGGTGATTATGTAACTGTGGTCTCAGGCTGGTCATTAAAAGACCCATGTGGTCACAACTTCTAGCTTCAGTCAGAAGTGAGGAGTGAATTTGGTCTCCTCATCTATGAACTGAGCCATCTCCTCAGTCCTTTGGCTTTTATTTTATTATGAATTAATTAGATTTGTTTTATGGATATGATCCTTGACTTTTGCTCCAGGTAGCTTTGAACTGCAGTCCTCTTTTCTCTGTCTGAAAAGTAGCTGAGATGACATATCTGTACCATGGTGCCTAGCAGACAGAGTTTACTAAACGAATCTTTTCATTTTTTTCATTCAGTGGAATATTTCTATAGGTAAATCATATCTTTTTAAATTTTTATTTTATTATGAAGATGCTTACATAGGAGTTATAGTTACATGAGTACGGTAATGAGTACATTTCTACATTTCTTGTCAAGCACTGTTACTGCTTCCCTTGTTCTCCTACTACATTCCCCCCGCTGAAGTTGTAAAATTCATTTTACTGTCTTGTGGCTGAAGTGGTGAATGCTGGACTTGAGCCGAAGAGCTCAGGGACAACACCCTGGACCTGAGTTCAAGCCCCAAGACTGACACACAAAAAAAAAGGAAGCAAAAAAGGATGTAAATAAAAGAAATAAAATGTAGATGTGTTTTCTATTTTCTTATCTCTGGCTAACAGGGAGAATACTTAAATTGATAATCTCTTTCTGTGTCTCTGTCTCTGTCTCTTTGTCTTTCTGTCTTTCTCTTTCTCTCAATCTATGTATCATCATCCTCTATGTATCTGGATTGGGATTTGAGCTCAAATTTTTGTGCTTATTAGGCAGGTGTGCTTACCAGTTGAGCATTTTTGTACTTTCAATTATTTTATAGTTAACATCTTATTCAGTGGGTCAAACGTAGACTGTGATCTTACTTCCTGTGGATGACCCCTTGTATTACTGGCATGAGAGCTGCTCACCAGTACACAGGCTTAGTGATCAACGTTGAAGTCTTGCTAACCATTTGCTCTCACTGTTCTCAAACTGTGATATTTCATATCCCTACCTGTTTAGGAGCTGAGATAAGGTTGCAAATGTTGACCACTGTGCTCAGCCGAATATTAATCTAAAGGAAAATAAAAGTTAAAGATGTATTGTGTTGCAAACATACACTAGATTTTTCTGTTGCCAGGTGATAATGTCTGTGATGAGTTTGGAACAGCTTTACCATATTCCCTCCCCCTTCCTGCTTAATATAATGATGATACATAGCTTATCGGATACTAAAATCTATTGATTAATGTGAAGAAAAAGTGGCTGTATCAATGCACAAATGCATATGTGAATTAAAGGACAGAAGCATGGAGAAGAAAAAAAGGGCCCAAATAGCAAAAAAAAAAAAAAGATAGTAGAATGAAGGGGGTGGGTAGAATAGAAATAACAGAAGGGAGAGGTGGTAATAGTAGGCATTCAACACTTGAGAAAAGTTTACAATGGTAGAGAGGTGGATCATGGGGACAAAACGGTTATGAACCATGTTTGCTTTTAACCTTAACTCAGCCAAAATATTGTTTCTTGGGGGTTTGGAATATTGAGGGGGAATTTTTAACATAATAACATCAACACTACATCCATTCCCTTTCTTTGTATGGCTCCAAAGATATAACCCCCCGCCCCATTTTTTTGTAAATCCACCTAAATATTCCTATAGACAAATATCTGCAGGAAAGAAGGTAGAACAATGTCATCATTAATGGGAAAGTAAAGAAGGGATGAAAACATAACTTTATTTTAAAGATTCAAGAAAAGACCTTGAGATTTAAGATACGATACGGATTAAAATTTTATCTCCATAGTTTTTCAAGGTGCCAGAGACTATGCATTTGAGAGTTTTCCATTTTCCTTTCAAATCTTTTGTATTTTATTATTTTTCTTTTTATTTATTTATTTTTTTTGCATCATTAGGGTATGAACTTGTGGCCACGTGTTTAGTAGGCACATTCTTTATTGGCTGAGCTATACTCCTAGTTCTTTTGCTTTACTTCTGAGGAAGGGTCTTGAGTTCGTGTTCAGGCAGGCCTGGATCTTGACCTGCCGGTTTATGTTTTCTGGGTAGCTATGATGACAGGAACATGCTAGTAGACTCAGCTATTACTTGAGTTGAGGTCTCACTAACTGTTTTGGACTACAGCCCTCCCTATCTTTGCCCCTTTGGTAGCTAGAATTGCAGGTGTGAGCCACCATACTGACTTTTGGAGCTTTATTTAAGAATTCCAATGCAAAATAAAGTGTAGGACTTTGTGAGGAAACAATTAAGGGCCCCGGTGTTTAATGAACTCCATTAACATTTTCCGTTTGTTCAGCCGTGTAGTTAGTGGCTGTGTGAATTTGGGACAGTATATTTGCTTGGATTGCATAAGAGAAATAATATATTACAGTGAAAGTTTGGTATAAATTTGTAAAGATATAGTTTAGTCTATAGGAAAAAAACTGGATTATAACCAAGTGCTATAGAAAGTTATTACTGTTGAATATTTATTTTTACAGCCTCAATTACATTGTGTTTTTTTAAAGGTGAAGAAACATACTGCCTAGTACCTTTTCTGTATTTCTCCTAGAGAACTATTTGTTGATCAATACTTCAATGTTCTTTTCACTGACTCTATTTTATTTTCCTTTAGAATGGTTATACTCATTGCACATTGAACAATTATTACAGTGGCAGATCATGACCAACTGACTGGCTAATGCTAAAAACATACAGCCATATTCTTTGTTACCCAAACATTCTTCTTGATTCTAATTCCTATTTGGCCCTCAAGTGATAATTTTGTCTTTGGGGAATAGAATTATTTGATACTCCCATTTCTTTATTGCAGATGGTTCTTGTCAGTGTGTCAGAAAGAAAAACAAATACAAAAACAAAGAAAAATCTATAATGAAAGTAAAAAGTTGTACTGAAACTTGTAGAAACTTCAGTTCCATGATCATATAACATCTGTCCCTTCATTTGATAGTTGTTTTATATTTCTATGCTTCCTACCAATATTCCTGGGGGCTGCAATTCTCCAAAACAAGTTATTTTAATTTTTTCTTATGGCTAGGTTTCTGGAACTGAATATAATTAGTTAAACTCTTCTCCATGAATATAACTCTAAGGACAGACACAAAATAAAGCACAGTTTGCATAATGTACCCTTTAGATAAGGGTATATTTGGAATGTTGAAGAGAAGCCCAGTACTCTTAATTTAGTACACCTTTGCCCCTTCTCTTTTTTTCTCTCCCTCTCTTCCTCCTCTCCCAACATCTCTCTCTCTCTCTCTCTCTCTCTCTCTCTCTCTCTTTGTGTGTATGTGTATATGTGTGTGTATGTGTGTACTGCTGGGGAATGTAAGGAGTTATACTCAAGCAAAGACAGGAGAGGTAAACATTCTGTGTGTATGTGTATGTGTGTACTGCTGGGGAATGTAAGGAGTTATACTCAAGCAAAGACAGGAGAGGTAAACATTCTGTTCAGATCACACCTGATCATTTTACCACCTGCCCTTGCTAGTTATCATTCTTTAATAGTTCCAACAAAGGATATTTGTCTATAAGGTCACCAGGATAGTCCTGGAGGCAAGGAAACATGTTTGAGAGATGATAATGGATGAGGTAGTATACTGTCAAGTTGACCTTTGGTAAATTGCTTTTATGCTAAACCTTATTTTTCTTGCTTGTAAATATAATCATAATTACCCAATAGAATTGTTGTGAATATTGAATATAATGATTTGTGAACAATGCCAGAAACTTCCTACGTGCTCAGTACCACTTCCTTACACAAAAGGTTTTTGGATAGAGTATGTGATGTGCATTTCAGAGGCATGACAACATGAGATGGCTATAGGAAAGAATACTGAATGAAGGAAAATCTAGTTTCCTCGGCTGGTGCCTGGGGCTTAGTACCTTCTCCCATGAAGATACTGGCGGAGAAGGACTGCAGAGCTCAAGGGAGGGGGGTGGTGATGCAATGAAGAATTTTGAAGATGGAAATTTGTCTTCAGATTCTTTTCTTTGAGAGCTGCAGATATACTTTCTAAAAAGTTCCCTCAGCACTCATGATCTCAAGAACTTGGTGATGAGCAGGCTCTGAGCCTATGGAAGGATGCCACCCCCTCAATGCTTGGTGTTAGAAGGGGTGCACAAAATGTTCTAAAGAGGATATCACCTAGAAAAGCCATTTATTCAAGGCCCAGAATGAAGAATGTGTGTAGTCATACTTTTATATCAATACAATCCAAGATCGTAGTAGTCCATTTCAATGAACAATGAACATTAAGATACATGTTGCCCTTATTTATTAGTGAATGTCTGAGAGAGAGCTGAGATCTTATGCATGTTTATACAACTACTTAGTGACAGAGCTAGAACTAAATCCCAGTATGTTCCTTAAACATAAGAGTTAATTGTTTTAAGTCTTTTAAAACAAATATTTTAAAGTCATCCAGCAATATTTTCTTTTCCTTTGACCCATCTCATCTGCAGACTGTAAGTTTGCACACATGTACGTAGATACTATAGCCAGGTGAGTTGCATCATAGACATAGTTATAACTTGGTTCTGCAGGAACCAAATCTGCCTATATAGACTCCTTTCCCACATCATTGTTTTGGTTTCATCCAATCATGCTCAACAAACAAGGAATTTTACTGGACTTTGTAATTTTATTGCCAACACATAATTAATAATTTTGCTGCTGTGATATAAAAAGGGGATATTCTGTGTAATTGTATTTAAGATAATGTATAGATGTTTTAAAAGCTTAGTGGAAGATTTCAGTTGAAACTTATGTTAAATGATTTTCAAGAAGTGGATATAAACCTAGGAATAATAAGTAGCATGATGCTATCTTTGGAGTAGTGCATCTTTTTTAAAACCCGTAACTTGAAAGTTTGAGAGCAGTCAAACCAAGTCTATTTTACACTGTGCTTTAGCTCAGTAAATTTGATTCTACTTCTCACAACGTGGAATTCAGGAAGGGTGCCAGCTGTTAAACTTCCTTCTTGTTTATCATTGATGCCTGAGGGAGAAGAAATGAGGAGCCCCAGGGAGAAAATGAAAACACATGGCCCACAAAGTTATTTTGAACAATGTGAGACTTCACAGAGAATGAAATAGATCTTCTTTAACTTTCTGGGCTTGCTCAGAGCAAGGAATGCGATTTTCCCCATTATTTTTAGTTTTAGTTTAAGCATAGTTCCATATGAAATATGTTTGATTTAAGTTATTCATTATCTCAGACATGTAAAATTGATGCCCTGGCTTCTGTTTGACGTATGGCTTTTCTTAAATGGCATGATAAATCCAGTGTATATTTGTTTTCAGTTCATAATTCTTGTGCATGATATAATATAACACATAATACTACACAAGAGAAAAGGAAAGCATTTTAGAAGGATGTAGAATCCTAAATATTCTCAGTCACTATGACAATGTTGTAAAATATATTACAAACTTTCTCTTATTTTGTGATGCTTTTATTTCCTTTTTGTCTCAGGCATTCTCACAAATTACACATGTATAATGAGTTTAATAATTGCTTCACAAATATGTAGATCATTTTCCATATATAAACCTAGGTTCCTCTGAGATTTTGAAGTACATCATATTGCTTTTTCATGACACTATCTCTCCAAAAACTTATTAAATTAAACCTTTGAATTTACCTTGTAGATTTAATATTATCTATGGAATTCAAATGGCAGGTGTGTGAAATAAAATGGGAGAGATGTGGTAACCATCTCAAGGTTTTTGTTTCTTTTTTGTAATCACCTTTGATTTCCTTTTCTGATCATATCAAGAAACGGAAACCTCATGGAGATCAAAGCCATGGAATAGAGGAGGACTGTCCCGGTATTGACTTCCTGTTAGGACATCCTCTGCTGCAGCTTCACTTTGCAGTCATTTTATGTATAAAATGATAAATGAGAGCATGTATAAAAGAGAGCATATGTGCCAGCATGGGCTGGATGTGGATGACTCTCACACCTGTAATACTAGATACTCACCAGGCAGAGATCTGGGGATCATGGTTCTAAGCCAGCTCCATCTGGAAGGTCCTTAAGACTCATCTCCAATTAATCAGCATAGAATGGGAAGTAGAGCTATGGCTCAAGTGGAAGAGTGCTAGCCTTGAGCCCAATAGCTCAGGGATAGCGTCAAGGCCCTGAGGTTCAGCCCAAGGACCAACCCCCCCCCCCAAAAAAAAAATTACACGAAATAAAAAACCAAGAGAGGATGGAATTGACATAAAACAGTGAGATGAAACATACAGAGTTGGAAACTCACTACCTTAATAACTGCTGCAAGGGAAGTAAAGTTTTTTTTATTAACTATTTATTTCCTCAGTAGTCAGATAGGCAGCTCTGGAATCACAGGAGAATCAGCTCAACTGTTCCCATTCCACCACAGCCGCCTCTGCCTTTTAGATGATTCTTTATGTTGTGTGTGTTAATGTTCATATGAGTGTGCATGCATGTGTGGTTTGTGCACTTGTATGTATAAATGTTTATGCAGAGACACTATTCATAGATTGCATTCTAAGCTTGTGCGTGTCAGCACATGACGTCCATGTGTTCTGCTGTGTTTCCTTTCTTTCTTCCTTCCCTTCCTTTCTGCCACTTTCCCTCCTTCTTTCGATTCCTCTTACCCCTTCCCTTCTATCTTTCTTCCTACTTTATTTTTTGCATGAGAAACAGGAGCTCAATGAAAAACAGTCATAGGTGACACACATTAACATGAGTCCTTGCTCCCTATCATGATACCAGGGATTGGAAGCACTGAGGACATTGCTGTATCTGGAATGGCTCCAGAAGTAACCAAAATGTCGTCTTGAAATTAAAAGCTCATCATTGAATGATATGTTTATCTCCTATTTAAATAGTAACTTGGAATTTTCTTTTAAAAACAGTATGTAGCTAAATAACCCTATTCAGAGAGTATTTTAACTTAAAGCACGTCTTAAATTCCCTGGAATCCACTGAGTTCTGATTTGTAAGTAAACTGAAAAGCATCACCTCTGTGCATAATTAAAAATTAACTAAACATAACTATTTGGATAGTTATTTGGGGATCTTCATATTAAAATAAGTGAGAGATTTGAGATTATCACCTATGATTTCTAAATTATAAGGAAATGGGCTGTTACTCTGCATTGCAGTGTTTAAAGTAAAAATAAACTGCCTTATCAAAAATGCTTTGATCATTTTGATAATTCTGTCAAAAAATCTCCCCAAATTTTGTCCTTGCAATATATTAGATATTGAATATACTCATAATCCTAGCATTAGGAGACTGAGGCGGGAGGGATGAAGAGTTTGAGGCTGGGTTAGGTATTATGACATCCTGACTCACGAAACCAAAACAGGGGAATAATAATGAAACAAGCCCATTACATTTAATGAGTTTGAGAGAGAGTCTTTCTTTTTGGTAAGAAATATACTCCTTTATTCTAAAGAAATGAATACTTTTGTTTTCAAATTGTCACTGCTTATTGACTTTGAAGAGAAGGTAAATTTGTGGTTAGTACTTTTGTATTTTTATTACACAAGTAGTACATTGATATGCATTGTGGAATTTCCAAGAAAGTGTCTTGAATAAACCACAAAAGTTTTTGATTTTTTAAAGTTCTATACTTCTACTGCAGGAGAAAGAATTATAAACAGTTCATCATATAGCTTGCAGGTATTTTCCCATCAATTATATAATATAGAGATAATGTAATTTTTTTTAAAAACCTAAGTGCTATCATATGGAGGAAAGTATATTTTAACTGTCTTTCTCTGTATAAATATGTGTATTTTCATTATAAGACATTTTGTGCTCTCATTGTTTTATTTTTCTAATACTGTAACTTGAACTCTGAACTTACCTTGAATTTGCTTGATTTGTTTGCCTTGCTGGTGCTTAACCTCTTAAGCCATGCCTCCAGCCCTGTATTTTGCATGTTATTTTGGAGATGGACTTTTATGCCTAGGTTGGCTCTGAACTATGAACTTCCAGATCTCAGCCACTAGCATTGGTTTTTAATCTCATTGTTTGTAACACCTGTTTCATATTTGAGCCATCATTTATTAACCAGTTATCTTTTCCTTTAGCTGGATATTTAAGTTCACATCCAGATTTTTACAATTATAAATTATTTAATACAAGGTACCATACATTAAGTATTATATGTAATTGATTGTATCTGTAAGAATATTTGAATATATCACTGTTTTCCAGAAGCAGATAACTGAGTCCCTAAACAAAGAAAAAGAACTATTGTTTATAGAAGATAAGTACTATATCACATTCAGATAAGAAAGCCCTAAGCTTCCAGCTTTTGAATGTCTTCGAATCTGTTATCTTCTGTTTGAGGTTTATTCTCAGAGAAGCCCTCTCCATGTTTGAGAAAATATGACCATCAGCTCTTTCAGATTTCTCCAGTTCTTACACAAAAGAAGCAATTATATATCTCCTGAGATTCATATGAAAATTTATGGAGTTGTCTTTCAGTAGAAAGAAATGAACACATCAAGGAGCATTTCTTACATCATGAAATATGAAATCAATAAAATAAGTTGAATTTTTTTTTTTTGCAGATAGTCAGGGCAAGTTGAAAAATGAGTGGGATGGTTTCATGGGTGTTTTCCATTCTTGTAGGAATGAAATGCAAAGAATGGACAACTTGTGTATTATTTTCCTTCTTTCAGAGCTATGTAGGAAATTTTGTTCCTGTGAAAGACTTCTTGTGTCTTTAAAATGTTGCCTGGGTTGGCTTTTTGTTGCTGTTTCTAGTTTATTGCTTTTCTAATTTGTAGGAAACAATAAGACAGACATGGTATATATATAGTCTCTCTCCTTAAGCTCTTCTCTTTGAAGGAATATTATTCAGTTGTTTTGTAGTTTGCTGTAGGAATTAATTCCAAGGCCATCTAACATATCACAAAACGTTGATAAGAGTTTGGTGTCTCCATGTCTCTTCCTCCTGAGGGTAATGTGATAAGAATAACAATAATGACTGAGAATCTCATGTGGATTCAGATGAACTGAATTTCAGCTTGAAAACATAAGCTCTTACAAGTGTTTCATTATGAATATTCTAAGTACCTGAGGTAATAAAAAATGATTCTGTACAGATCCTTATGGTCAAGTTGTTCATTCACAATATTCTTCTTTGGGAGATACATTGACTTGCTCAGATGCCGATTTGTAATACTTTTGATTTTCATGGTTTGTTCTTGAATACCTAAAAAGGAGTGAGGAGGAAAGTTTTTATTCTCATGACTTGTTTATGATACAAGAAGTGTTGGCTAGCAATGTATATTTTAGGTTGCTTGATTTTCTTTAAGTAGTAATAAACAAACTGGCTCTGTAGATAAAGAAATTCCAAGTTTGGTAAAGCATCTTTTAAAACCGCTATTAAGCATAAACCAAGAGTTTCCCTTTTACTTACATGCCTATCTGACTATCAGTCTATGTTTCTGCCTTTGGGATTTTTCTTTGCACTATTATATTACATTATATATACAATAAATGACATATATAGTATATCAATATGACACATAAATAATATATATCATATTGATATATGATGTATATATGACATATGATGTATATATGTGATATTGATATATGTTATTTTATGAAATATATGGTATATGATATATGCATGCTATTTATATATTTATATTATATCATATATTATATTACATATGATATTTACATATCATATATGATATATATAGTATTTTGGCTATTTCATGACAATCAGGAAAATATTTGATTATATAACATAAATGAATTTTGTGGTATCTGTAATAACTTGAGGAACATTGAATGAAAATAGGTTTAAAAATTTTAATACATCAGAGAGGTTAGCTGAAGTTATGCAATAATTTTATCAAGTATTTCAATTGAGTATATTTTGGATTAGACATCTATTATAGTATAAATGTAAAATGGTGATTAAAACATCATTTAATCTTAACATTTTCTAATATAGGGTTTATATTATAGCATCTAGGCATGAAAAGTAAAGCTAGATAATCTATATTTTTATTATACTTAAGTAGTTGTACTTAAATATAGTAGTTGTACAAGGAGTTGTAATTTAACAAAGTAGTTTGTATATACAATGCTCCTTAATCAATGTCACCTTTTTCAATTTTTTAAGGTAGTAGTAAATCCTTGTTTAATGTTCTTTTGAAAATCTGATTTTAAAGGTCCAATGGAAAGGAAATTTGTCTTTTGTGTGAAAATTGGCTTATTTTATGGTATGGGTCTTTACCATTTTCATTTCATCAATTTCTTAAGCTTTAAGGGTCAATAAATCATAGTCACTTCACTTTGTCTTTTGTAAATATTTAGATTTAATGGAAAAAAGAGTAGATTCATTAAAGAATTCTCTTCTCTTGATATTCAGGTTTCCTCTTATTATTTGGAACTTATAATTAGGAATCTAGAGAAGGTGAGCCTGTATACTTAGGACTATTTAATGAAAATCAACTATAGATTGTTCTAGGCTAAGTAGATATTATAAAATTCTTCTTATGTTCAAATTTTAGATTGTGCCTAAATTATTATCTGTATCATGTCTGTGAAATGGTCAAATCTGGATTATTCAATTTATCCCAACACATCTTTTGAAAGCTTTTGGTACCTCACAGAAACACCACGTGAATAGAGAGTTTTGTTTTGTTTTCCTCTTTTATTTCTATAGAAATATGTAAGAGTGTTAGAGAAATATATAGTGCATAGTGTAGTTCTCAATGTTTGGATAAGTATCTGGGATAAAATTCTTGCTTAACAAATATGTGTGCATTCATTTAATATGGAATGATGTTTAGGATGCCAAATATTAAACATTTTTGCAAGTCTGAGGAAAATATCAGTTTAGGTATAACATGATAGGGAAAATTTTTCCTTAATAGAAATTTGAACTGTAGGATGAAAATTTTGTTTTTCATGCTGTAAGTGCAAGCAACAGTGGAACTTTGGAAAACAGATTTTCATTTTTTTTCTTTTGTTTACTTTTTTTTCCGTAAAGATGCTGTACAGAGAGTTTTCAGTTATGTCAGTAAGGTAATTAGTAAATTTCTTGTTGGGCATTGTTACCTCCTCCTTTGTTTGAGATTTTCATTTTCTTAAAAATTTCAAGAAAAAAATTGGCTGTTGACTTCAGTTTACTATTGATTTTAACTTAGAATAGACAATATTGACTCTAGATGTAACTACTATATATATTCAATAGTTTTTAAACTAGGGACTATATGCTATTAGTTCATTAGCTATAATTATATATCTTAGTTATATCTTTGGTATGATAATTGTAGAATTATTCTTTCATTTACTTTCTGTATGCATTTTACAGATACATGTGTACATGTATGTGTGTGAACATGTGTGTCTGACATAGAGATTAAGGCATACAAACCTATTTTTGGAAAATTTTCTGGTTTTCTGTAATGTGTGGTACTTTGATTGTATTTTATACTCCCTAACCCCCAGTCAACTTTGTGTCATATCTACTTATTAACTAACATAATTCCAAATGACATTTGTAAATTAAATGTGGCATTACAGCATTTAAGTTAAATAAACTTACTACGTGAAAGAAATGCTGTTTTCAAAACAATTACCAACTCATTTTTTTTTCTTTTTCTTTTTTTTAGTATTTCATGACTATACAATAGAACATTGAGTCCTGATTTGTATCTTTACTGGTATGTTAGAAGGCATTCTCACTAGTGCCTTAAAATAATTATTATTTGTTTGGCTCATCAGTCTCTAATTTGGACAGGTACAGACAGAACTGTTGTGAGTTAGTTGAGAGTTGATGGCTATCTTTCACCCCATGATTGGCAGCGTAGGGCTATTGGCTAGAAGCTCAGGCTTCTTGTTGACCTTCCTTGTAGACTCCTTTATGGTTGTGTAGGTTCTTTCAGAGCATGGTGGTTTATCCGGGTAAAATAAACCTAGGTTCACAAAAGTGTAATGACATTGCTTGAAGTTCTCTAACATGATTTTATCTATCCTGTGTTGCTCAAGGTCATTATTAAGATCCTGAGGGGAAGGGTGTAGTTCTACATCATTTGATTATACTTTTAACACCAATCTGGAAGAGCATGTTGGTAACAATTACATTTCATTTCATACAGTATCTTCGGTTCACTCATTCTATTACCTGACTCACATAATTGTAATCCCTCTACACGTCACCTCTATAATAATAATAAAGTAAATTAATAAAAAAGAGCCTCTTGAACAGGAGATATTAGTACAACAGTTTTGGAAAGTGTTATTTGGAAAGTTATTTGGAAAGTGTTATTTACATTATGGCACATGATTTGACTTATGGGAAATATTTTAACTTTTAGAACATGAGTACAATTGGGAATTGGTGTCTGTGCATTTGCACAAGTATCTTCTGAATTAGGGATTTCATAACTTTAAGGGCTAGTACTTTTTGTTGCATATTGAAAGCCACAGTGTCTATTACTGGATCCAGGAAGGAATAAGTAAATTATCTTCTGATGCTCTTTCAGTCCCCTTAATTTTTTTCTGATACCTAAACTTTTCCATGTATTATAATCAGTCACAGCCATAGTTCTTGTATACTTGTGTGTTCTATATGCCATTC
>NW_012267310.1:9651245-9664745 GCF_000151885.1 Dipodomys ordii | reverse complement strand
AATGTCTCTTTTATTTCTTTATCTGATGATATTCTGTGTTTCTTTTCTTATTTTCGCTATGTGGAGGATCAAACTGAGGGTCTACATTTCTTAAAATTCCCATGTCCTGAAACTATATTCAGGAGGAAGATTTTATTGATCAGGAAATGTAACCATGATTATTTCATTTTAAAGAAGAAAAACAATTCCAGCCAAACAGTATCTGAAAGCTATTTTTAGAACTTCAACCTTCGTAAACAAACAAAACTCTACAATGTAAGCACTCAAAAAAGTTTAACAGCAAGCTATAATGAAACATATCTGCAATCCCAGGTATTTGTTAAGTAGAATCAGGAGCGCCATGAATTTGAGACCACCTAGGCTACATCAGAAAACCACTGCCTTAAGAAAAAAAGGAAACAGATTGATTTGACTAATACAAAATAAAGTCATTATAAAATGAATTCCAAAGCTGTATTATACATCTATATATGAGCATATATGTAACAGAGTATATAAAAAGTTTTGTTAGCCAGGCACCAGTGCTTCACACCTATACTCCTAGCTACACAGGAGGCTAAGATCTGAGGATGACAGTTCAAAGCCAGCACAGGCAGGAAAGTCCATGAGACTCTTAT
Source organism: Dipodomys ordii (assembly GCF_000151885.1). Lineage (NCBI taxonomy): Eukaryota > Metazoa > Chordata > Mammalia > Rodentia > Heteromyidae > Dipodomys > Dipodomys ordii. The sequence continues at coordinate 9,664,128 of NW_012267310.1, read as the reverse complement.
CTTCAATTAACCACCAGAAAAATTCAAGTGGCCCTGTGGATCAAAGTGGTAGAACTCTAGCCTTGAGTAAAAAAGCTCAGAGATAGCACCCAGGCTTTGAGTTCAAGCCCCATGACAGACTGAAACAAAGACACAAGATGACCCATTGCAACAATGATAATCACAAGACAGTATACTGGAAATGAACTTTACAACTTGGGGGTGGGGGAGAGGAGGAGTGAGGGTGGTGGGGGAAAGAAGGGATAGTGGGAGAACAACAAAGGAGAGGGTAACAATGCTCGACAAGAAATGTATTCATTACCTTACTCATGTAACTATAACCTCCCTGTATAGCATCTTTACAATAAAATAAATTTTTAAAAAAAGTTTGCCCTAAAAAGAGAAAGTAACCTCACATTAAGAGCTCAGGGACCAGCACCTAGTCCCAGAGTTCAAGCCCCACAACCAAAAGAAAAAAAAATTTATACTCTAATATCACACACCATTCCATTGTCTTTGATTACCTCTTCTAACAATATCAAGCTAGTCAACTGACATCTTGAAGCACCAATTATACATGCAATTGGTAAAGGAATTCGGATTATCTCTAAACTTAACAAAAGCAAGTATCCCAGAGTTGAAAGCATGGTACTCTAGCTTTAATAACTTAGAAAGTAAACAATCACAGAAGGATGTTCCACCTGCTAAACTAATAAAGCCTAGTCAATCAAATAGTAAAAGGTATTAAGAAGCAACCAGAAATGTTATAAGAAAAATGCCTGGTGGAGACACACAAGAGAAACCCCATCAGTCTATTCATTCAATTTCTTATCTGTTCTATAGGTTTAGCAGTGGAAAGATTCCCCCAACCTTTGCATTTATCTTTGTGCCTGAATGAGTTCAATTTCACTTAGATTAGGACAGAAATTTCAGAACAGCAGGTTAATCCATCCTGTCTTCATGGGCAACTGAGCAAACAGCCCAATATCAGTGTAAAATTGTAATTCTGGAGATTAATGTTGTCTTTCCTGTTTGCAGTGAATTTGACCTCCTTGCCTTTTTTTCTATCCTTTTTCAGCTTCTGTCCAGGGTCCCTGGGAGAGAGCCATCTCACCAAACAAAGTGCCCTACTATATCAAGTAAGTCAGAAGAAATGTGTTCTTAAAGGAGCCTTTATTGTGTCTAAACTGTATGTTCACAAATGAATTTATTTTTAAGACACAGCATTATCCTCACCTATAATACCTATTTCTTTCTTCCCCCAAGGAAGCTTGGATCATAAACTCATACTAAAATTAGCACTGTAAATTTGCTGATGCAATAAGGAACTGCTTTTAAGAAAAAAAAATCATATAATTCAGTATCTATGGTATGGGAGAGGGGGGAGCAGACTCTTCACAATAGAACAAAAAGCTCCAGATACCATTATGGAGAGTGGGAACGAAGCCTTGCCAGAAAAATAAGTACATTTATTTAGGGATTTTTCTGCATTTCTACTTCAGAAAAGAAAAAGTTAGAAGATCTCTCCATGTATAGGTACACAAATGGCTTGAGGTGAATGAATACATCTCACATCCCAAAGGCAGGCAACAGCAATCTAGGATTTGTGGAGTCGAGATATTCGCCCTTGATATGTGGTACTCAGCGTTTGTTACCTACTAACAACCTCAGAGGGCTACTCTTTTCTGGGATCATTTGTGCCAGTCAAAGGAAGGATGCTGTGTGAAATACAAACTATGATGCATTGAGTTGACATGGAAAAAAAGAGGAGAAAGGATATTGAGCTATTATGATATCTTAACAGTCCCTTATCAATCATACAAGAGAGTCTAACTTAAATTTAACTTGGAATTGGCTTTGCCAATAACAATTAGAATTAATTGCAATCATACAACAGTTTGAAATACCAGCTGAAGTCTTTGAACTTGCTTTGGCCATGAGATTGACTACAAATACGAGATGTGTTCCCTTTTTTTCAGCCTGCCATCTTTTATAGAGTCTGTTTTTATTTTTCCACTGCCCATTAATTCTTCATAATTTACTTCTAAAGTAATAACAGCAGTCCTAGATCTCCATTACTACAACTCTCAAGAAATTTGATTTCATGTCTCTATTTTGTTAAGTCAGAAGAATGAGGGTAGAGTCTCTTTTGGTGTTTTTTTTTCAAGGAAAGACATATCCTTTAGGAAATGATTTACCTTTTATCTTATTAAATTTTTCCAGATGAGGTATCTCTTTCAAAAATGCTCCTATAATTTGCTTTCATCCTGCTTTTCAATTTTCCTACTTTTAAATTTAATTCTATTAGTTTTGTTATATTTAATTCACTTATTTCCTGACTCTAAATTACCTACTTTAAACATCTACTGAAATCTCATGTTTTATTAACTAATCTATTGATTTAGACATGTACTATATTGCTTTATTTCCACTGTGTTTTATGGCACCATTTATTCAAACTATTCAGAGTAATTCTCTACATCAGTCCCTTTGTCATTATAAATTTTCATTTTTGACTAAGATGTTTTAAACCTACTTTAACCTACTAATAAATCTCTCACTTATTTTATCCAATTCCTTTATGAGTTGAAATAAAAGCTCTCTTTTATTTTCTCCTTTTGTGAATGAGAGCTTAGGGCCACCTGAGAATGAAAGAGACCTTTAAGCCATTATTCTCCATATTACCAACTATTTGAAATCCATTCAGGGTCTCAAAAAACCCCATCTCTTATTTCACTGAGCTTTTCCTAAATATTTATCCTCTCCTCTCTCCTGTTACATCTAATACAGAAGATCACAGTATGTTGCTGTTGGGAAATAGAAAATAATTCAGTCTGAAAAAATTAAAGAAAACCATTTTGAGCCTTGTGCCAGTGGCTCACTCCTGTTATCCTAGCTACTCAGGAGTCTGAGGTCTGCAGATCGAGGTTTGAAGCCAGCCCTGGGCAGGAAAATCCACTGGATACTTATCTCCAATTAACCAGCAAAATGTCAGAAGTGGAGTTGTTGTTTAGGTGTAGAGTGCTAGCCATGAACAGAAAAGGCTAAGCAAGAGCCTAAGGCCCTGGGTTCAAGTATCAGTAAAGAAACAAACAAAAAGCTTCAGCTTCTAGTCCTGGCTCTGACATTATCTTATTATATGGTCTTGGACAAGTCATTAGCCCATATAAAACTTGGCTTCTCATTTACAAGATAGGGAGTTTGCTATTAGTTTAAATAATATATATCTGAGGTCCTTTCCAATACTCTGAATAAATGGAGTCATTTAATGGCCTTGTCCAAATTCAGAAACCTAAGATCTCAGCTTTTTCTCAATATTTTTTGCTTTTTAAATTGTTAATTAGTAGTATAATTTCTTATTGTTAAACATGTTTTCTTCGAATGTTTAACTATAGATATGCTCTTTCAACTCACTATAATTTTTTCAGGTACCTGTTTCAAGGGCTCCAATCTTGCTTTATAATTCAGCACTATTCTTTTCTCTGGCTCAATAGTAAAAAATACATAAAGCAATAGAAAGGAAAATATTCATAAGAACGAACATCAAGATGGAGACCTTAAAAGTTTGTGAGGTGATCAGTTCCTCCAAATGAAAAATTCCCTAATTTCTCAATGATATCTCTGAAACTTTGTAGGAAAGAATTAATGAAATTATGGATAATGAGATTTTTTCTAATATACCCTAAAGTGCTATATTAAGCTATAATATAGGGAGAATACGTATGTACAAAATACACATTTGAGTTTGGGTATTTTTTGAAGTACTAAAGTTTGAACTTGGGGTCTTGCACTGGCTCGACAGGTGCTCTATCTCATGCACCACTCCATCAACTGAATATATACATTTATTAAGCAAGTTATTAATGCCATATGTTTTTCATTACTACCCACTACTGTTGTCTAAAACATTGTATTTGAAGTATACTACTTGGATATGCAAGATTGAGTAGGCTTTATGCACTGCTAAATGCCATTCCTAATCTTAGATGTCTTATTGGTCTAAAAAACAATTATAAAATGAGTTTACGATGACATTGCTTCGACCAGTCCCCATCTTTCCTCTTTCTTGTTTGTCTTGAGTTCAAATAAGTATTTTTCCACTGATTGCTGGCTGCAAAACCAGGTGTTTTCTCTGGCTATTTTGTCAGTCAGAGGGCTTGAACTCTGGGCCTGGGCGCTGTCCCTCAGCTCTTCAGCTCAAGGCTAACGCTCTACCATTTGAGCCACAGTGCCACTTCTGGATTTCTGGTGGCTAATTGGAAGTAAGGGTCTCACCAACTTTCCTGCCCAGGCTGGCTTTAAATGGTGATCCTCATATCTCAGCCTCCTGGGTAGCTAGGATTACAGGCATGAGCCGCCAGCACCCAGGCTCTGGCTATTTTTTTTTTAGTATATATTTTTTATTGTAAAGGTATTGTACAGAGGGGTTACTATTGCATGAGAAAGGTAATGAGTACATTTCATATCGAGCATTGTTACCCCTTCCTTTGTTTTTCCCCTACCATCCCTTCCCTCCCCACCTCCATTTTTTAATGCTTTAAAATTGTCCTTTTCAATGTGTGGTTAAACTAATTAAATAATAAGAGATTGAAATGCCAATAACACAAGTCCTAGTTTATTGTTGAGTGCTGCCTTCATCCTTGGGATTTTTAAGTCATTGACAGCATCTTTTGCTATAGATTGCCAATCAGGTAGTGTTTATGCCCATATCCTGACATAAGTTTTTCATGATGCTATGAACCTCCATTTTGATATTTCAAAATACATGTTTATCTAGTTCATTAGTCCATGCATATATCATTCTTACAGTTTTCATGTTCCCTCTCCCTTGGGGCTTTCTTATTTCTGCCAGCATCTCTTTCAGGTTATTTGATTACAGTTTTCATTGCCACTGAAAAAATAATCACCAACAATGTTCAACCTGTTACAACTGCCTTTTCTACTCTCTGCCATTTTGTAGATTTTTGGCCTACTGTCAAACTCATGAAAATTTCAATATAATAGCCTTTAACCAGCTGCTGCATTCTGTTAGGATTTCTTTCACCTTTTTATGTTGCAAACTCCCATATGGGCCAACCGAACACAGCCAAGAGCTAGGACTCTCTTGCTTTCTTAATGAGTTAGAACATTATTCTTCTGTGTTCTGGACTGTCAGAAGAATTTAGGACTTCCAAAGTTGTATGCAGGATGTTCCAACATAGATGTCATAATAAGAACACAAGAAATATCACACTGAAAATGGCAAAAATGAAGCTTACTGGAATTGGTTTGGGAAGGGGGAGAGTAAGGACCACAGCAGAGGCATAGGGCAAGTCTGACTGGGGTATACTATATGTATACAGGGACATGTCAAAATGAAATCTCCATGTGTAACTAGTTGATGCCAGGAAAAAAAAAAGAAGAAAGATCACAGTGAATCAGAAAACAGGGCAAATATCCCAGAACTCTTTCCAAGATAATAGCCTCAGTGGAGGTTTTGTCAGTTAACCTAGAAATTTTCATTTACATTAGAATGTATCGTGGCCATTTGTTGATGAGGTATTGGAAATCATTTGGCAGTGAGTTTATCCAATAGTGTCTTAAACTTTTGCCATTTGTCACCTTAGCCTGGTCTTAGAAATAAGTCCCACAGATGGATTGGCTTCTATAGAAATCCAAGCATGTTTTAATTTCTCTTAAATTTGTATCCTGTAACCTCAAGCAATGGCCTCAGTGAAATGCTTTGGAATTCAATGAATATATATGTATTTGCTCAAAGTTGAATTTAATCACGTACCCCCCAACTATGCTTTTCATGTTCACCTCCCTGGTCTGACAAATTCCGATCCTTTTTAGTTTAATCTTTTAGTCTGTCCTTCAATGAAAGATAAGCTTTCCCCTTGATCATCTTAGTTGCTTTTTCCTGGATCTTTTCCACTTTGGTAATATCTTCCTTGGGATATCGTGATGCGAACGGCCCAAATATCCGCTTTTAAGTTTGTTAGCATTGACTCTGGTCTCCACTCACCATGAAGAAAGCAAATGCTCTTCACTGTCTCCCCTTGGTGCAGAAATAGAGAAAACAATTGAGGTCATAACCTGTTCTACATATATTAGTTCTAGCTGAAGGTTAATTCTCTGCTACTTTATGGAATACAGGATTCATTGCTTGAACTCATGTTTTGCCAGCTGTCCCTTGGGAAGGATTTTAGTTTTAGACAAGCTGGTCCTTTTTTCACCAAGACACAATGGTTGCTAAGTATTGGGAGGAATTTACTAGTACAACTCTATAGTCAACCTGATGACTTCATCCACAGTAGTGCATTTTGTCAGCTTTTTTTATGTGCAGTGCTCAAAACACAACTCGTCCCATGGAGTGACTACCCTTGCCTACTCTCTATTTTGGATGTTACATATACATTACTATGAGTCTGATCTACCTTTCTCTCCACTATCAGCCCAGTCCTGTTTCTTTATCCATTTGCTTACAACTTTCACGTGGTTCTTGCTTAGCAAATTCCAGTATAAAACTTCTGTGGCTGAGGTCAACTCTCACTTCAGTCAACATTTCTTATTGTCATTGCTGTGTCTGACAAAATTGCAGGCTTGACTTGACTCTTCAGTATTTCGACCTAACATTCCTATAGCTCTAGAAGTCTGAATATTTAATACTCTGGATATAATGGTCACTTTCTACCTAGACTTACCTTTTGGAATTGTTTTTTCTCCTTTACCTGCTTGGTCTACATTCTAATTTAAATTCCCAGATTAGGGTCCAACGTCTAGAATGATATTTCCTAATTCCAATAAGCTTAGAATACTTTGCTACCTCTTTCTTATGCCATAATGCCTATATTATTGCCTTATGGACAATTTTTCAGATTTCAAATACTTCTCATGTTTACATCTACTTCTTATTCCAGCTCCTTCTTGTGCTAGGAATTGCTCTAATTGAAGTTTTGGTTGGATGGTAAGTGGGTTTCTTTGAATTATTGTTTGCTGTATACAGAGGAGTCAGTGATTAGCTGCCTTTTAGCCTTACTGGCAATCAGCATGCTAAATGTCTCAATGTTGACTGGTGGGCTTCCTGGATATCTACTGACAAAGAGATTAGCTCTCATCATCCAGACAAATGATAAAACATTCATGAAGAACACTGGTATCTGACTTGGAAAACATTTCTCCATTTCTTACTCCTATCCTGCTATTCAAAGAGTCGTATCAACACTCTGACATTTAGTTTGAAAACTAGTTGAGTTTTGGCATAGCTTTTCATGGAATATGAGCATATCACATAATATATGTTTGTTCTGTTGCTGGCAAGATCCTTTTCATGAATATTTTCCTCCAACATATACCTTTTACCAACTGACAACACAACCTTAAATAGTAGAAATTGTAGATAAACTTGGCTTAGAAGATTTGAAATCTAGTTCCAACTTATCTATGAACTAGCTATTTGATCAAGCATGAATCACTTAGCTTTTCTGGGCCTCAGTTTCTCCCTCTGTTATCTAAGGAGGCTAAAGTACATATCATAGGTCGTTTCTAGTCCTGATATACTCTGAGTTTATGAATGTTGACTTTGAAATAGAAATTGTTTGTGACAGTTTTCCAGAGGAGTGAAAATGAATCTTTATATTGCCCTTGAGGATTCTTATTGCACCATCAATCTTATCAGGATAGAAAGGACAAATAATATTAAACCTTTACTTAACCATTTAGCACCACTGATGATATGAAATGGATGTAACAGAAATTCAGATGTCTAATTTGAGCTGTCAATCTTTGAGGATGTTAGAGAAGATCTCTGGGTAATTAAATTTTTGAAATCACTGCCAAAAGCCTGATGCTCTGACTTTTCAAAAGGCTTTAGTACGCAAAGCTAACCCAGAGGTCAGTCTTCTCTGCTATGCTTTCTCCTCCACAGTTTGATGGTTCCAAAGGTCACATTAGTTGAGTCTCATTAAGCTCTGGAACCACAGTGAAGGAATAGTTGGTAATGCTTAATTGATGCTGTTATCATGAAAACAACTCAGGTTAAAATATTAACTCAAAGAGAGTGAATAAGACGCCATGCAGAGTATTGATTCTGGCCTTTGGTTGTACAGATCTTTTGAGGAGAGATATTAGTACCATCTGTGACTCATGGACTCGTTAAAAAAAACCTCACATCTTTTTGGTAGTTTCATAAGTGAGTTTATATAATCTTGACTGAAATAACAGATTTCATGAAAATAGTTATTGTATCTCTTTCTCTAGCCTACTGTCTCACAGATAGCATGTGCTCAATAAACATTTCAAAGAATGAGTAAATGCATACGTGAACATAACCTTATCTTCTTTTTTGGCGGGGGAGTAGGGGGGGCTGTTCGTGGGGCCTGAACTCTGGGCCTGGGCGCTGTCCCTCAGCTCTTCAGCTCAAGGCTAGCACTCTACCACTTGTACCACAGCACCACTTCCGGCTTTTTTCTTTTTGCTTATGTGGTGCTGAGGAATTGAAACCAGGGCCTCATGCATGCAAGGCAAGCGCTCTACCACTGAGACCACAGCACCACTTCCGGCTTTTTTCTTTTTGCTTATGTGGTACTGAGGAATTGAAACCAGGGCCTCATGCATGCAAGGCAAGCGCTCTACCACTGAGCCACCTTCCCCAGTCCCCTTATTTTCTTTTCAGTTTCCTGATTCCTTTTACCACCAAAAACTTCTCGAGAAGCCAGGTGCCGGTAGCTCACACCTGTAATCCTAGCTACTCAGGAGGCTGAGGATTGGGGTTCAAAGCTAGCCCAGGCAGGAAAGTCCATGAGACTCTTATCTCCAATAAACCACTCACAAAACCAGAAGTGGTTCTGTGGCTCGAGTAGTAGAGAGCTAGCCTTGAGCTGAAGAGCTGAGGTATAGCGCCCAGGCCCAGAGTTCAAGCCCCACAACTGACAAAAAAAAAACTTCTTGAGCTGGGCACCAGTGGCTTACACTAGTAATCCCTAGCTACTGAGGAAGCTAAGATCTGAGGATCATGGTTCAAAGCCAGCCTGGGCAGAAAAGTCCATGAGTCTCTTATCTCCAATAAACTACTCAGAAAAAGCCAGAGGTGAGGCTGTGGCTCAAGTGGTAGAGCACTAGCCTTGAGCAAAATCAGCTCCAGGACAGAGCCCAGGTACAGAGTTCAAGCCCTAGGACTGGCAAATAAATAAAATACCTCTTTTTGTGTTTTTGTGTAAACATGTTTTTTTGCTGTAGTGCTAGAGATGAAACCAAGGAACTTGCACATGCTAGGAAACTGTTCTACCACTGAGCCACACCCAAGCCCCTGAATACTGATTTAGATTTGCTGCTTGAATACATTTTCTATGTCCTCTAGCCATCAAGTTTAATGTTAGAAAGCATACTAGGTCTTTGATAGAGTTTCTCTGTCTCACGTAGTTTGATAGCTAGGAGACAACTTACAACACGCATGTCTGAGTGTACAAAACTTGAACGCTAGTATATACAAAGCCCTGAGTTCTATCTAAAGCATCTATCACCAAAGCTGCTGTTCTTTCTTTATGTGACTATATGATTTAGGGTGTAACATCCCATATGGGACTTAGTTTCCTCATTAATAGTAAGGAGGTAGACTTGGATCACGCCTGAGATTTCTGAGCTCTTGCGTTGTCAGTAGAACTGAGGTCTTTTGTTACCTAAATGTCATTTATCAGGCTCCTTCACTCTTTTTCAATTATCAATAGTACTTTAAATTCATTAACTACTGTGTTTTCCTGAGCTTATATATAAGACCTACTTTGGGGTTGGGCTCTAAAAGCAAGAATACCCTATGATAAATCCTTCTTCTGCAGGAAAATGTAACATTCTGTATATTATGTACAGTATTTATATGTGTGTGTATATGTTGTACAGACAAAATTCTTCTATTGTACACACTCATTCATGACATTTTGGGGCATGTGAGTACAGGCATCTGTTTCTCTTAGGGAATTATTTTATCCATTCCTTTATGTTTCAACTCTCTTAACATAACTCAGTGCTTGAAAAGTCTTTCTTTGATGGCAACATCAAATTCATATGCATTTGATACTCATCTCTGATATTGTCTGACTATATTATTTGAACAATATATGCAACTTAAAGCCCATTGTACTTTCTAACACATGAGGAATATAATTGAAGAAAAAGTGTGTTTCCTTCACTCCTCCAAAACTGAACTGATGTCAAATTGACCTTTATTAGATATGTAATGTTGGTATTGTAGGAAAAACACTAAAATCCAGGATGAGCAACATACTTAGAATATTTTCTAGCCCCCAAATATGTCCCTGATCAAAGTAGTTTATTTTCATTCTTAAGAGTTCCCATAAAAGTTGGAGGATGTGTGAATTCCCAAACATTCCTCAACTTCTCCTAGGCTTCTCTAATTTCTCCTTATCCTGTTCCCCTGGGAAGCAGCATCCTGTGCCCTTCACAAAGGTCAGCAGCAGCCAGACAGCATTTGAAAATAACTTAATAACCCTGGACTGCTTCTCCCCTTTGGATAATTTCCTTAGAGCATTCATTAGTCCTTTGAGCACTGACCTGGTTGCAGAAAATGTCCCATTCTCCATGGGAAAACTTTAAATCCTATTCATACTGACTCTCTGTCATTCCAGGAGATAAGGTAGGTGAGTCAGGGGTAAATAAACAGAGCTAAATACTTCTCCCTTGAACAATGCTAACATGTTAACATTCTCTCTCCCTCTCTCCCTCCCCCCTCTCCCCTTTCTTTCCATATACATTATATAGAGATCTCAGTATATATGTATGCATATATTTCTTCTTTAAAAAAAATTAAAGGGTGTGCATTGTATAAATCAGTGCTCTCACATTGCAAACGTTGAGATCCTCCTGCAAAATAGAAAAAAAACAACTCTGCCTATCTGTGCTGCCTAGAAAGCTTCTAAGAACAGGTCCTAGATGAGGCTTAGTCTGCTGTCAGCATTTGGCAAATGTTCACATCTTCTGTGATATCATTAGTCCCAGGTAGATAAAATGGAAAGCTTCTGTGCTCTTCCTGAAATTTTCAATTGCCTGTTCTGTTTTTCTTTCTCATCTTATCCTCATCCATCTTGGTTTCCAAAGCCATTGCATGTCTGTCAGTGCAAAGTATAATTTTCGCCTTGATTCTTTATTATTTTAGAATGATTTTTTTATGTTTTCTTTCCTCTTGGTTTGGTCACTTTTTTGTCATCTGGAGCTTCCTGTAAAAGGATTTTCACATCAAAAGAAAGAAAAACCTAAGTTTAATGCTTACTGTGTGCTAAAAGTTAGAGTACAGGTTTCATTTGTTTCTAGACACATGAAATTCTGTTTACTCTGAACCCATTAAATCCTCAGGAAAAGCCCAGTTATTATTTAATAAAGAAGAAATAGCTTAGACTTAAGAATATTGGTGGCTAATTCAAGCCATTCAGTTAAAGAAAAACTGATGTTTTAGATTAACATTATCAAGCTGGGCACCAGTGTCTCACACCTGTAATCCGAGATACTCAGGAGGCTGAGCTCTGAGGATTGTGGTTTGAAGCCAGCCTGGGCAGAAAACTCCCCGTGAGACTCTTATCTCCAATTAACCACTCAAAAACTGGAAGTGAAGCTATGGCTCAAAGTGGTAGAATACTAGCCTTGAGCAAAAGAGCTCACGGACAATGCCCATGCCCTGAGTTCAAGTCTCTGACAAAAAATAGATCAACATTATCATCATCATCTTACCTGCTGCTCCCAGATATTTTAATGTTGTAGTACTGTACATTGAAAACTGGCTCTTAGGATAACTAAGTATGGTCTGTCTACCATAGTCAGACTGCCATTTTTGGTGTTACCATCACAACCTTACTAATTCTTCCTTGCATTTCTGGCACTGTTTCTTGGCTTATTTATATAGTTATCTGTCACATCTATGTTACATAGACCACTCATTGTGGCTTTTGGTTATAAAGTGGAACATAAACAACACAAGAAAAATCTAATCCACTCTGTTGTGAGCACATTTTGCCTCCCTGTGGGCATCACTTTCGACTACTTCCAGTGGTACTTTCTTAAGATGAGAGTAGAGCAAGACAAGAGTAATCTAACAGATGCTCCAAAAATATGTTCTCGTCATATTCTGAATTGTAAGCCTTTTTGAAAACTAGAGTATGGTCAGCTCAAAGTAGATTAGAATAGCTCTCTACAGGAGCTTTAGTAACATTGGAACATGCCCTTGAGTTTGACATCATCCTTCTTCCAGAAAAAAAAAAATAGTCCCACCCTTCCAATAAACCCCTCACAGTCTCATGAGCAAATGCTCATACCTGTGACTATAAGTCATGACTTTGAGCATTGGGTAAGCCCATTTGTTTCATGCAGAGTATCTCATTTAGTACAGAATATTTTTTTTAGTTTTTATTAAATGGTAGAAGAGAAGAAAATAAGAAGAGGCTGAGAAGAGGTACAGAAAGAGAGAAGAGAGTAGGAAAATGGGATAGGGAAGGATATTAAATGGGATAGGGTAGGATATTAACAGTGGTTCATTTCCTGAGCAATCTGAGGGGAATGAATGACCATAGCATCCATCATATAAACATGCATTCCAGACCTCCTTGTTAATCTTGTTAGTGGCATCTAGCTCCCAGAAGATACTTAAAAGTTCTTATTTATAAGGGTTTTTAGTAGGTTATAGCTAGTCTGTAAACAGACCTAGAATTAATAGATTTATGGTTTATGTCTGACTAGAAAATGGAGCATAATCATTTGAGCATTTTCCTATTTTTCATTAGCAAATATAAAATAGAACTTGTTCAAATGTTAATATTTCGCATACATTTTATTGTGAAAATACTGTACAGAGGGGTTACAATTACATGGGCAAGATAATGAGTACATTTCTTATCAAGCATTGTAGCCTCCTCCTTTGTTT